>NW_016107339.1:1987444-1989944 GCF_001604975.1 Cebus imitator | reverse complement strand
ATGTTGGTCTGGCTGGTCTTGTACTCCTGACATCAAATGATCCACCTGCCCCTGTCTCCCAAAGTACTGGGATGATAGGCATGAGCCACTGTGTTCGGCTACCACTTGATAATTTAATAAGATTGTTGGAAATAGTTTAAAATTAATAACCAATGTTTAAAAAGTAATTACTGTCTAAAATAATTTTCAGTAGTAATCAAAAGGTATTTGGAGAGTCCTACCTCCTTTGGAGGTACCTTACCTTAGCTAACCTTAGAATTTATACCTCAGTGAGCTTCAGAAAGTATTTTAAGTGTATGTTTTATAGCTTAAGTAACACATATCATTCTTTATTATATCAGCCCAGATAAATGAATGGCTTTCTTATTATTTATTGTAATAATAGTAATTTTCTTGTTTAGAGCTTTAATCATAATCAAAGCAACTCTTTTTGTTACATAGAGGAATAAATTAATCCCAACATTCTCTGCTATTTTCCATACCATATTTATGTTTAGTGCATTTTCTCCCCTCAACAGCAGCTTCAAAGACTCTAGAAACATTATTATGGAAAGCATCTTTTGAAGGCAAATGTTGATTTGCAGATAATGATAGTATTTTTATTAATATTTGTCTTACTGTTTATTTTGGGTAGAAGATGCACAAGGGTTTTCTCCCCTCCTTTTATAATACAAAACTTTCTTGAGGTAAAAGCACTTTGGGATAGTTGCTGAATAACTTTGGAAGTGTTTTCAGAAAGAAGTGATTGCCATCAGGTATGCTTGTTTTCTGCTGCTATATGAAATTTTAACAACCTAGATTAGAATATGGCTAATACAGAGTAGTATGTTTTAGATCTTCGCCCACTTACATTTTTATCATTGTTTTATAAAATTTAAAAGAAGCAAAAGAAAATTTAAAAGAAGCAAAGAAAAATTAGACAAGATTGTAAACTTGTCAACCAAATTCCTTACGTCTTATCCTGAGTGAGGAAGTAGAAGAATTGAGGTTTGATAGATGTCTCATTGCACATACTGCAATAAACATAGAATTATATCATGAAATCAACTATTCTCATGTGCAGTGTGATCAGGATGTTACTATGGTAACATTTCCATTTGTGAATTTTTGTGTAGTTAGAATTTGTAGTCATCACATCATACTACCATTGGCTTTTTGATTTTTCATCTAAATAAATCAGTGTGCTACCTTCATGCTATTAGGTGGCACCATATATAGCACTTAAGTATCAGTACACTCTAGGCTAGGAAATCAAAAATAGGGGGAAAAAAAAAGAAAGAAATGGGAACATTCTGGTAAATTACATTGTAAGACTGTCCTGATGTTGCTGGTAAAATTTTAAATGTTTCTTAAGAGAAGTAAAAGCATTGCTAGTTATTCTCTGAGATGCTTTAATTTTTTTAAGTATATGATGATGAAATTGGTTAGGTATGGTAGCAGTAGAAGGAGGGCTTTAATTTGTCTTCTAAATGAGTGCTAAATAATCACAACAAAAGCAATGACCCTTCTGAGACTGAGAAGGTTCATTTTGAAACAGTCCCTTTTCATTTTAACCTTGTTAAATATTTGATATTTGTTGTTTTTAGATGTTTAAAAGTTGTCCTGCATATTTCACTTCTCATTATAAAGTCAGATTCTAATATCTTAGGTTAACTTGTATTAAAACAGCCTACAATGTTCCCTTGTATCAATTACTGTATTCTAGTAAAGATTCCTACTGTTTTTGTTTTGTTTTGCTTCCCAAAGCCCCCCGCTGCTGTTGATTACACCTAGATCTGCTACTGATTGGAACTGTTAAAAGGCAAAGATAGTGTGGCTGGTTGCTGAATCATTTAATTGTAGGACTAATAAGAGATGTTCTCTCTGGGACCTAACCAAACTTGTGACACTAGAATGTTATATATAAAGGGGCCAAGATATACTATTTTGCACATTAGTAATATTTGAAGATGTGAAATTTATTTTCTTGGAATGTGATAGAGGACTATCTGCAGACTGATTAGATTTCTAAACCATGTAACTGAACCCAACTGAGAAGGAAAGGAAAGGGAGGAGGAATCCTAGAGAAAATTTAGTAGTATTGTCAGTCTCTGGCAATTGAATGCTATTACTTTTTATAAAGCTAAAACAAGTGGTTTATAAAGATAAAACAAGTGGATTTAGTACTATTATCGGTCCCTGGCAATTGAATGCTATTATTACTTTTTATAAAGATAAAACAAGTGGATAACAATATGTGTAAACAAGTGTTAATTCAGTAATCGAGAGACGTGATAATAAAATGGTAAGAAATTGAAACTTAAAATTTTCATTTGTAATTGAGGCCATGTTTCTAAGTCCAGTGCACAGTATAAATGAAGCTGTGCAAAATATAAGCGCCCTGTAAGTAGTTTATATTTAATTTTGGAATCTTAGATAGGATTTCTATGATAGGGTTTCCATGATAGCTATGGGGTTTTTTTTTTTTTTTTTGAGACGGAGTTTCGCTCTCGTTACCCAG
>NW_016107339.1:1906846-1987369 GCF_001604975.1 Cebus imitator | reverse complement strand
GCACGTGCCACCATGCCCAGCTAATTTTTGTATTTTTAGTAGAGACGGGGTTTCACCATGTTGACCAGGATGGTCTCGATCTCTTGACCTCATGATCCACCCGCCTCGGCCTCCCAAAGTGTTGGGATTACAGGCGTGAGCCACCGCGCCTGGCCCGCTATGGGTGTTTTTTAAGGCAGTTACAGATCAAGAATAACTGTCAATTTGTACCCTCACTACGTTAAAAATTTGAGAGAATTCTTCCTGTGCTGGACTTAGTAAGGAATTATATAAGAGGGTATGGTTATGCTCATGTATATTTAATAATTTATGATATTGTTACTCTTCTTTTTGTTCATTATAAGTTATTGCTAATTCCTTTAAAGACATTTCAGTTTGTTATGTACAAACTGCATGAGTGGTTTAAGTAATTTGTTTGAGGTTGTGTACATCTATATCTTAAGTTGGGAAAAACCTAGTTTCTTTAAGGTATTTATTGAAATATTTCAGTCAGGTAAATTACATAAAGGGAAGGGTGACAAGAAGGGTGCTGTCAGCAATGTGTATTTTGGTTTGGAGAGAGAAAGAAATTAGACAGTTTGTGCCAAGGACTAGGAAGCAAATAAGTGCTACAATTGTAATAGTGGCAATAGAAATAAAGTAAAATTCAGTGTTTGTATCTCTTATTTTTGTTGGTGATGCATTGAATAATGTGCCAATAAACATTGAAAAAACACCAAAATCTTATTAGTGGCTAATAAATATTCATGTTTTCTTATATAATAAGCCACTGGACTATGAGCATCTTGAAGGCACGTATTACTCATTTTTGTTATCTCAGGACTTGATGTAGTATGTTGCTTTTAGTCATAGAAAAATAAGAAAGATACTTTATTGGTTTGCTAGGACTGTCATAACACAGTACTACAAACCTTAGTGGCTTAAACAACAGAATTTATCCTCTCACAGTTTTAGAAGATAGAAGTCTGGGATCAGGTGTCAGCAGGGTTGATTGCATTTGAGGTCTGTGAAGGAGAATCTGTTCCAGGCCTCTTTGTTTGGCTTGTAAGTGGCGGTCTTCTCCCTGTGTCTTCCCTCTGTACATGTCCAAATCTTCCATTTTGTACAGAAATAAGTTGTATTGGATTATGTTCTACCTCAATGACATTTTAACTTGGTTTTTGCTGTAAAGACCCTATCTCCAAATAAGGTAAAACTCTTGAGTTTACCAGGGGTTATGATTTCAATGTATGACTCTTTCGGGGTCATAATTAGATCTCTAGTAATGCTGTTTTGAGAAATAAAAAACCGGCTGGGCGCGGTGGCTCATGCCTGTAATCCCAGCACTTTGGGAGTCCGAGACGGGAGGATCACCTGAGATTGGGAGTTCAAGACCAGCCTGGCCAACATGGAGAAACCCCGACTGTAGTTAAAAAAAAAAAAAAAATTAAAAACAAAAAATACACACACACACACACACACACACACACACACACAATTAGCCAGGCATGGCGGCAGATGCCTGTAATCCCAGCTACTCAGGAGGCTGAGACTGGAGAATCGCTTGAACCCAGGAGGTGGAGGTTGTGGTGAGCCGAGATCAGCCTGAGTAACAAGAGCGAAACTCTGTCTCAAAAAGAAATAAAAAAACATAGTTTCAGCTTTTATTTGTTTGTTATTTAAGAAAATTGATCCATAACAGCTCTGATTGAAGTTGATGTTATTTATAGGCCAAGAGCTAATGACATATACAATTAATTGTAAAATAAACACGCTAATTCTGCTGTTAATGTCAGCATAGAGACCCACAGCTATTTGTTCCTTTGTAATTAATGCCATGTGCCATAATTTTCACCTCAGTTTACTGTATCTTACCATATCAGCAGTTTGACAACTATTTGTTGCACTGGTTTCCATCTAGTGGCAGAAATAGGAGATAGGCGGCTACCTTTGAAAAGAAAATAGTGTTTCTTATCTTCCCTCCTTTATTTCACCACATTTGGAATAATCTAAATTATCTTCTACATCCATTATGCAGAGTTCTTAAGTTTTAAGTAAACACACATTCTTATCTAAATATTATTGATAATCAAATTACAATACTGATAGGTGGGTTTTTATGTACAATTTTGAATAGTCATTTTTCTAGAACAGTTGTTCTTGAAGTGTGGTCCCCAATTCAGTGCTTCAGCATTACCTGGTGAATTTTAAGAAAAGCAAAGTTTTGGGGCCGGGAGCGGTGACTCACACCTGTAATCCCAGCACTTTGGGAGGCCAAGGTGAGTGGATCACGAGGTCAAGAGATTGAGAACATCCTGGCCAACATGATGAAACCCCATCTCTACTAAAAATAAAAAAATTAGTTGGGCATGGTGGCGCTCACCTGCAGTGGAAAAAAATGGAACCCTTGTTCGCTGTTGGTGGGAAGGTAAAATGGTACAGTCATGGTGGGAAGCAGTATGATAGTTTCTTACAAATACTGAAAATAGAATTTCCATATGATGCAGTGATCCCACTTCTGGGCGTATCCCCAAAATAGTTGAAAACAGAGTCTTAAAGGGATAATTTGTATACCCATGTTCATACAATAGCTGAAATATGGAAGTGTAAACTAAAAATAAAATTTTAAGCTTTCTCATTGTCTGAATGAACCCTTCCTCTCAACCAAGGGCATTCCACAGTTAACCTGAAAACTAGTTCAGGACATGATGGGAAGGGGGCGATCTGGCATTACCCATTATACTCTCCCTTTGGAATTCAGGCACAACTGACCAGCGTTAACATTAAAACAGAGATCTTATGACTTTTTGTAGCAATAAGACACCAAATTCCAGCCTGACTAGAGTAAAGCATCACATGACAGCAGGGCCTGGAAGAAATTGAAGTATTTTGCCCTGAAATGCATTTCTTTGACATATTTAAATGGCCCTGGAAAGCTGTCTCTCATAAGCAAAATCTATATTCTGCAGAGAATACCTTTCCCTTTCTAAGTCTTTTCTCTGATCCTGGAGAGAAGTCTCATAAGAAACATTTACAATCTATTCTTTCTGAAGCCTGCTACTTGGAGGTTTCATCTGCATAGTAAGAACTGTGGTCTCTACAACCCCTTGTCTTAATGGGTTCTACACTCCCTTATATGGAATTTCAGGTCTTTATTTATTATTTATTTATTTATTTTTGAGACAGAGTCACTCTGTCACCCAGGCTGGAGTGCAATGGTGCGATCTCGGCTCACTGCAACCTCCACCTCCCAGGTTCAAGCGATTCTCCTGCCTCAGCCTCTTGAGTAGCTGGGATTATAGGCGCGTGCCACCGCGCCCAGCTAATTTTTGTATTTTTAGTAGAGACGGGTTTCAACATCTTGGCCAGCCTGGTCTCGAACTCCTGACCTTGTGATCCACCTGCCTTGGTCTCACAAAGTGCTGAGATTACAGGCATGAGCCACCGCGCCCAGCTTTATTTTATATTTTTATTTTTTGAGACAGAGTCTCACTCTGTCACCCAGGCTGGATTGCAATGGTGCAATCTTCGTTTATTGCAGCCTCTGCCTCTGGGTTTCACCTGATTCTTATGCCTCAGCCTCATGAGTAGCTGGGATTGTAGGCACACTGTGCCTGGCAAATTTTTTTGTATTTTTAGTAGAGATGGGCTTTCACTACGTTGGCCAGGCTTGTCCTGAGCTCCTGACCTCAAGTGTTGCACCTGTCTCCATCTCCCAGAGTGCTTGGTTTACAAGTGTGATCCACCATGCCTGGCCTCGCTCCAGCTTTTTGTATTTTCAGTAGGGACAGAAATTTGTCATGTTGGCCAGGCTGGTCTTGAATTCCTGGCCTCAGGTGATCTGCCTGCCTCAGTCTCCCAAGGTGCTGGGATTATAGGGATGAGCCATCATGCCTGCCTGGGTTTCTGATCTTTAGATAAACTCTTTTGACAAGTTGCCAGTTGGAAAATCTTTGAATCCACCTGTTACCAGTGGTGAATCTGTGTGGGTCTGCAACAACTTGATTCTTGCCTACTTGGAGGAAGCAATTTGGTGGAGGGATAGTAGTTAGAGACTGAAGCAAGTTTTAGAGCAGGAGTGAGAGTTTATTAAAAAGTTTTAGAGCAGTAGTGAAAGGAAACAAAGTAAACTTGGAAGGGCTAAGCGGCTGACTTGTTTATCCCTTGACTTGGGGTTTTATACATTGGTATGGATCTGGGGTTTGCTGAGTTGTGCACATGTTCACTTGAGGAGTTTTTCCCCTTACCTGTTGAGTGTTCCCAGTGAAAGGTCATATAAAAGGCCATTTTGCCCCTTAGTGTGCCTGTTTGAGCCCTGCTCACCCAACTACTGAGATATTAACTGAGAGGTGGGTAACACCAGTTCCTGATGTTTTCTATTTGGAGACTGTCTTTTCCCAGTGCTGGCTCTCACCACTTACCATTTTAGAGAGATAGTTTAACAACCACCTGACCTCATGGTTGCCTGACATTTCTGGGAACAACAAGGGGGTGGAGGTGTGTACATACCTCTCAGCTGGAAGCCTCCACTTTGAGTTTTTGATTTGTTCTGCCTTTCCTGACTGAAACATTGTACATCTTAAATGTATTGATTGATGTCTTATGTCTTCCTAAAATGTATAAAACTGAGCTGTAGTGTGACCACCTTGGGACATGTCATCAGGACCTCCTGAGGCTGTGTCACAGGCATGTCCTTAACCTTGGCAAAATAAACTTCTAAATTGAATGAGACTTATCTCGGATGCTTTTGGGTTTACAGAGCAAACCAAGTGTTTATCAGTAGATGAATGGATAAACAAAATGTGGTATATACCTGTAACGGAATATTATTCAGCCTTAAAAAGGAAAGAAACCAGATATGCTACAACGTATATGAACCTTGATAACACTGTTTTCAGTGAAACAAGCTAATCACAAACAGACAAATTCTATGTGATTCCACTTATGTGACAATTAGAGTAGTCAAGATTATAGAGACAGAAAGTAGAATAGTGATTGCCAGAAGTTGGGGGAGGAGCAATGGGAAGTATATTTAACGAGTACAGAGCATAAACCAAAAATAAAAACCCTAGTCCCTAACTGACTGAACAGACTCTTGGCCAAGAAAAACTGGCCTCAGAGAAACCAGAAGAACTGAATTCTCAACCATGACTGGAAGGGAGGCTAGACATGCTTTGTTTTACCTCCTCCCTTATGGAGTTCAGGTTAAAGTAAAAATCGTAAGACAGTCAAAGCAGACTCTCTATGGCAGTAAGATGAAAATGATAAACAAGACCTGAGGCCATGCTAGGCAATGGTTAAGCCACAATCTACAAACCATACATCTCTCATTAGGTTTTTATTAAGCCAGTATAATGTGGCTTACTTTCCAAGCTGACTCTGGTATAGCATCAAATAACTAATAGTGGGCCCTGAGGGAAATAAAAATATTTTACGTCAAAATTTATTTCATTGACATATTTTAAAAAGGCTGCCAGAAAGCCATCAGGTTGAAATGGCCATGCAAAGCCATCTTTTTTAGGGGAAACTCCATTACTATAGTCAGACCTTCCGTTTCTAGGCCTTTCCTAAATCTAGGAGAGATTAACTAATAGTCTGATACCTTTGCAGTCTGTAGACATTTATCATATATTTTCTTTGAAGCCTGCTAACTCAGACCTCATGTATGTTACAAATCTTTGGCCATAATCTGCCTTATCTTAACTCAATCATTTCTTTCTGTGACTTCATGTCTGCAAACAAAGCTTAACTCTCTCAACCAGTTGCCACCTAAAGAATCCCTAAAACCATTCTGTAACTTGTAGTTCCCCTCCCTGCCTTCAACATGCTCTGTCTTTTTGGGCTAAATCAGTGCATTCCTTCTATGTATTGATTTATGTCTCTGCCTGTAACTCCTATCTCGCTAACATGCATAAAACCAAACCGTAACTCAGCCACTGCAGGCGTAACTCAGGACCCCTTGAGACTGTTCCCCAGGTCATGGTCTCTTGTTTTGGCTCAGAATAAACCCTTTAAAAATTTTACAGAGTTTTAGTTTTTTTGTTAACAAGAAATTTGGTTTTACATGATGAGAAGTTATAGAGATGGATGATGAAAATGGATGAGCAACATTATGAATGTATTTAATAACATTGAATTGTACACTTAAATGGATAAGACGGTAAATATCATGTGTATTTTACCACAATAAAAAAATTTAAAAATGTATTTCTAATTTTGATGGCTGTTTCCAAATCACCTTCTATGTAGACTATACTAATACATTTTCTTTAACAGATAGAAGTTATTGTTGTAAAAGATACACTTTTGTGACTATGCAGCAGTTTTATATGACCATTATATTTTTGAAAGGAACAGATCTGTATTAAGCTTTAAAAACCCACAAAACTTTGACTAATCTCTTTCAACAGTTTGTAAAGACTACTTTAGTGTTTCGTATATTCAAGTTATAATATGTTTGAGAAACTTCTTGATGCATGCATTTGAAACTAAGATTTAAGATTGTCTACTAATGTGCAGTAAATCTTCATTTAGTGATTCATTAAAAGGTAATTTTTACAGATCTGAAAAAAAATCTTTGAAATAGTTTTAGTTTACTGTCAGTGGGTACTTGGACAATCTTTAAATATGGGGATTAAGGAGATACTACTTAGGTAGTTTAAAATTTATGATTTTTTTGGTAATTGCTCTAACGTTTTTAATTAAAACTCCTTTTAGGTTTTTCATTTATGCAATATCATTGGTTTGTTTTGTGTTAATCACTTGAAAGTTTAAAATGAAGTAGTAGTGAGAGAGCATTGGCTGTGTGTGTGTGTGTGTGTGTGTGTGTGTGTGTGTATGTGTGTGTTTTTAAAAACATTCTCCTTCCTCCCCACCCCCCAACTTTTTATTTTATTTTTTTTTTTTACACTCTGTTAACTTAAAACTACTAAACAGATTTTTATTTTAATCTTTGGAACAAAAAATGTTCTCTTGGGCTGATACCAGTACTTTTTATGCCAAGTTACAGACCGGAGTCTATTTTTATAGGCCAAGATAGAAACCTCTGAAAACCAGAGTTTATAATGGAAACATTGACAGGCCCATAACTATCGCAGCACACATGGCACTGCTGAAATCATAAGGTACAAGGCACAAGATTTCCCATGCAAGGGAACATTGACTTTATCAGCAATTGTATTGTCAAATGTCTTTCAACTAAGATTTAATAAACATCAAGCTGTGTCGGGGCCATAAAAGCACATTATGTGGGCCTGATTCCTTCCCTCCGAATGCTTGTACCAACTACACTGATACAGAGAAACACTTGAGTAAACCTGTTGGGAGACAGCCTTTTGAATGGATTTAGTGGGAATGAAATATATGAACTTTCTTCTTTCTATATTTAATTTCTGATACAACCCTGAAAATCGTATGTTTTTGTGTATAGGTCCCTATACACATGTTCTAAGCATTATTACAAAGGAGGTAAGCTAGTCATCTGCATCTTCATTTTAATAATTTCATTGAAGAAATTTAAACTGTGTTGTTACACAGTCAAGGAAAATTGATACTGAGTAGTTAGGTGAGTTAAAAACTTATTTGTTTCTCTTTGAGGGCTCCCATTGGGTAAAAAATAGAAATAGCCTTCTTCAAAAAGCACATTTGGTTACTTAGCTTTACTTGATTAAAGAAAAGTCATTAAAACAACCACCCTGAGTCTTTACATTGCTGTGCTTTTAATTATATTTTAATTTAAACAGGACTACTCCCCCTACTATTAATTAATGATTGCCATTGGTTAACACTGAATGACTCTGTTCCTTTAAAGGAAAACAGTAACATAATCATATCTGATGTCTACAATGATTTGAGATACAGAGTTAATTTGAATGTTCATGAGAGTTAGATTCTCACACTTCTAACATGGACATTGTCTACTCTTTTTCTGCCTTTTCTTTATCTTGTTAAATGCTGGAGAGAAGTAGAGGTGTTATGTTAGATATGCTATCTCAGAAGCATTGTGAAGTGTTAGAGAAAACCAGAGTCTTGTGGGAAGATAATGAAGTGATAGTTTGTTGCTACAGATTTTGCAAGTACTGCCAAAAGGAATAGGTAAAAAGAAGATGTTAATTTGAATCTGATTCAGATTTTCTTTTCTGATTTAAAATTTCCATTGACTTACATACATATATGTTTAATAAGATTTAGGTAGCAAACATGCTTGCCAACCTGAGAAGTATCTTTTTATGTATCTGGTTTTCCATTAATGAATATAATGTGGATATATTTTGCATAGTTTAAGATTTTTGGATCTGTCGTTAAATTTCTCCCCATAATATATTAGAAACAATGCTCTTGCATCCTGAAAGATAGAAAATTTCTAAATGAAAGTGAATTTATTCTGTATAGCTGTACTAATTCTAGAATAGGGGGCCTTATTTCCATCAAAATGGGTGATTCTTTTGCTTTCTGGATCTATTTCTTTGAGGAGGAAAGACAAAACACTAATTCTTCCATCTGTTTCCCCTTGCCATTGCTATAGAAAACTTCACAACAGGTTTCAGAAAAAACAGTGCTGGACTTGATTATAAAGGTTAGAGAGAGAATCGCATACTTAACAAGGGTTATTCTTTGAAGGTTTGAAATGAAATGAAGTTATCTATCTATCTATCTGAATGATAGTTGTGTCTGTGTATGTATGTAGTGAATGAAGAAGAAAGAGAAACAGATACTGACTTCCTAGGGTTACAGATTTGTCTGATTAGTAAATCATTTCAGAAGCTAAAGTAGAATAATATAAAACTAAAAGAAACCAAAATCCAGAAGGACTGTTAGAGCTGACTAAAGGTTGTCTTTTGTAATTCACATTCGCAGCTGAACAGGCTGGTAAGTGCTAAAGACCTTTTGACAATTCACAAAATCTATTATATACTCTGTTAATAAATTTATCCAATCCAATCTTATCACCAGCAGTTTCTGACTAAAATAGTTTTGAGGAAGGCGGTGTTTTTAATCAGAGACTTAGAGTTTTCTTTGTCTTTGTTCTTCATAAAGCAATGATTGTTTGAGTTGGTGGGAAGATTTTCTTTCCCCGCCTCATTCACATGTTCATCTTCTCCTTCCATTCCCCCATATTAGGACTTGCTACACCGTATACTAGTGTAGGAGCTCATGAACTTCAGTAGTTGTCAGTTCCTTGGGGAAACAGAGATTTTTAAATGTGATTAATGAAATTGATATGTTTCAATTGAGTAACAAACTTGAATATTTTTATTTTCCTCATATATTTGCATTAAAAGGTCAAGTAAAGTCGCAAAACCTGTGACTTGAGTATTCATTTTACATGTTAGGAAACTGAGACACAAAGAGTTTAACTAATTTGTCTACTGTCAGATAGTGAGGACAGTTCCTCATTTTGAGCCTAGATAATGTGACTAAGTCACCAGTGTCAACAATAGTAGATTCTGGGCCACGTGTTGTGGCTCATGTTGGGAGGATTGCTTGAGGCCAGGAGTTTGAGATCAGCCTGAGTGAAATAAGGAGACCTGGTCTCTACAAAAAATAAAAAAAATTAACCGAGCATGGTGGCACTCATCTGTAGTCCCAGCTACTTGGGAGACTAATGCTGGAGGATTACTTGAGTCCAGGAGTTGGAGAGTGCAGTGAGCTGTGATTGTGCCACTGCCTTCGGTCGTATGTGACAGATGTCCTATCTCTCAAAAATAAATAAATAAAATAAATAAGTAACTAGATTGGACGTTTTCTTTTGTAGAAATAAGCATGGTGGGCTGGACGCGGTGGCTCACGCCTATAATCCCAGCACTTTGGGAGGCCGAGGCAGGTGGATCACGAGGTCGAGAGATCGAGACCATCCTGGTAAACATGGTGAAACCCCGTCTCTACTAAAAATAACAAAAATTAGCTGGGCATGGCGGCGCAGGTCTGTAGTCCCAGCTACTCAGGAGGCTGAGGCAGGAGAATTGCTTGAACTCAGGAGACGGAGGTTGTGGTGAGCCGAGATTGCGCCATTGTGCTCCAGCCCGGGTAACAGGAGCAAAACTCCATCTCAAAAAAAAAAAAAGAAATAAGCATGATGATGGAAAGAAGTATGGTAGCTGCCCCATTCTAGGGATACTTTTCTTCTCAGGACTCTTCTTCCCCTTTTATTCTCTTGGAAGAAAGAAACCTGTTTTGTTTAATTTTTCCCCATTAGAAGCAGAAATATGATTCAGTTTCTGAATTTATTCAATTTATTCAACATTCTAAAACTGAATGAAAAGAAGTTAGGAAACATTTGAGTGAGACTGGAGCATTTGAGATTAACTTTATCAAGTGATTAGTAGAATCTGTTCCGATGGATATAGTTTTACTTATTCAGCAATATTTATTATTGTATGCCACATCATGAGAATGATTGGTTTAAAAAAGGAGTAAAGAGGTTTAGGAAGAGGAATTGGTTGAGAGAGGATTTCTGCACCGAGACTTCTTATCCAAGAAAATAGAGAGGTAGGGAAACACTGGATGCTTTTTAGAAACTAAAAAGACATGGAAGGGAGGATTGGGAACACAGGTGTGGGTAGATCGTGAAAGTCATTGAAAACCTACAGGGGCATTTATACTTCAGTAGGCATTATGGAACCATAGACATTACCATATTTAATCACCAATATGGGTTTTTCTGAACAATAGTAAGCTTTATAAAGCAATGTAATAAGAAACAATGGATTCTGAGCCACAAGATGAATTTTATTCATAGTTTTGCTTCACAATTGTAGGAACTGGAGCAAGTCACTTTAACATTTTTATAATGAATTATTTTTAAAAGATACATTCTCATGTTCTATTTCTAAAAGTGTATACTTATGTATACAGTTAGAGAATTCCTCTTTCTGATGCTTTGTTGGTTTCTTTTGTGTCCAGAAATGTTAATGCATAGCAAACTTCTATTTGCATATTTTCATAAAATAATGGGGTCATACAAATAGCATTGTTAATTCCAGTATGCTGTGTATATTTTTTAAAAATCATAGCATTTAGATTTTTAATTCCTACCTATTATTCTATTTCTGGATTACTGGTATGTATGTGTGTGTGTATATATATGTATGTGTATATATATATGTATGTATATATGTACTGAGATGGGGTTTTGCCCATAACCCAGGCTGGAGTGCAATGGCACAATCTGGGCTCACTGCAACCTCTGTCTCCCAGGCTCAAGTGATTCTCCTGCCTCTGCCTTCCAAATAGGTGGGATTACAGGCACCTGTCACCACATATGGCTAATTTTTTTTTTTTTTTTTGTATTTTTAGTAGTGATGGGGTTTCACCATGTTGACCACGTTGGTCTCAAACTCTTGACTTCAGGTGATCTGCCAGCCTTGGCCTCCCAAAGTGCTGAGATTACACGTGTGAGCCACTGCACTTGGCCTGATTACTGTAATTCATAAAACCAATGATTATACAACACTTAGATTGCTTATGATTTTTCACTGTTACAATCAACTTCATTCTGCATAGATTTGGCTAGAGGGTATATAAGTAGGATGCATTTTTAGTGGTAGAACTGTTGATTCAAAAGTTAGATGCATTTGTAATTTTGATAGTTCTTGCCTTACTGCTAAAAACTTGCACTTTTTAAGTCAAGTGCATCAAAATGCATATTTCTGCAAATTCTTATCAAGATTGGGTATTGTCCACCTTTTAAATTTTGCAATCTGATAGGTGAAAAATTGCATCTGATTGTTTTAGTTGATATTTCTTGAACTGTGAGTGAGGTTACACATTATTTTATGTTATCAGCTGTGTATATGTATAACATTTCATTCTATGCACTACTTGTTTTTCTCCATTCATCTCTTTAACTCTTCCAGTATTATTTTTCTCATGCCTTTTTAAAGGGGAATAATACCTGCTTATATTAGATGGTTGGGATGATCAAATGAGGTAGTATTTGTCAGTGTTTCTGAACCTTTTTTAAAAAATCATGGCACCCCTAAAAAGTCTTTAAAGAAAAACTTCTCCCAGACGTCCTCCCCCACGAAACACATTTAATAACACAAATGTACAGATATACTATGTTTCTCTTTATGTACTCTGTTCCATTTAAGGACCATAAACTATTATAGTATCTGTGATTCCCCACACCTACTCTGTGCACCAATTTCATCCCCTAGGAGACAATATCACTGCCATTGAGAATGCATGATATATGTGAAAATTTTTGTAAACTGCAAACTGCTGTTTAAATGTAAAGCTTTATTGTTAATAATTTGCATTTCATATGATATAATTTTACATGTCTCTTTTGCAGCTGCCTTTTTTTCAGTGCAGCTTTCTCTGTTGCAAACATAGATGTTTACTATTTTATTGTCCATTTTGCTGGCTTCAGAAGAATCTTTTTTGAGTTGATCTCTGATCAGCTCTCTCCATCCATCTCTACCTGTTGAAATACCATTTCTTCAAAGCCTGTCCTAGGTATTCCCTTCTCTATGAAGTCTTTTTAGACCCCTGTATTTACTCCTTGATTTTTCAGAGTTAGAGCTCCTTTTAATACATCTTCTTTGCTGTGACATTCTACTTTTCATTATGTGGTCCGTGTATTTTTTGTGTTCTACCTCCCAGGAGATGTTGCTTCTCTCCTCATCTCTAATCCCTGATGTTCCTTTCCCCATGCCATTGTACATAGTGAGAAAGCAGTAGGATATCTTAAAATGAGTTTCTGAAGAAGTTTCAATTCAATATCCAGCCACTTGGAGTGTGACCTTGGGCTGAAATTATTAACCTGTTAGTCTCAATTACAACCTATGTAAAATGGGGGTAATGATGATTCCTGTCTGATAGGATTGCTGAGAAGATTAAATGGGATAATAATATACATACAACACAGTGTCTAGCAGTTAGTAAGCATTAAATAAAATATTAGCAATCATCACTACGCCAAACGGTTCTTAGCACAGAGAAAAACAAATGACGCTAATTTGTTCAATAAATATAATTGAACTGCATCATTGTTTCACAGATGACAAAGCATGGCATGAAATTTTGTCATTTACTTTCAATTGTTTACTGAAGTTTAGGCATAGATTTCAAAATTCTAAAAATTATGCAGTAATTTTATTTAAATTAGTATGGCAAGAATTTTAGAACACTAATGTACTTTGCTTTTAGACATTTTATTATGGTATTCAATGAAATTTTGGAGATAGTGTGCTACTGTCTTTTACCTAAGTGTATACATTAGAAAAAAGAAGGTATGTACTTTGGCTAGTCAAATTCCCTTGGAGTTAGGGCAAGGTTTGTGTAGCTCCTCTGTAGTCCCAGTTGATTTAGTTTTGTTAGTTACTTCTTTTCATATATCCTTTCTGACCTGTGTATGCTCTATGTAGAGTTTATAGAATTGTTTTGTTTTTTAGTATTCACTGATGTCTTGAAACATTCTTTGACAATCACCATAAAGCCTTTATGTTTTCTGACTTCAAGATATTATGTGAGCACTATGTATTGTGTTCTGTCTTTTATAATTAGCTCTTTCTTCTGTATCCATTTTTCATTTAATCAGTGCTTTAATCTTTCCTTCTCATGAAAATGAAATTGAAACAGTTTTGTTTCCATTTTGAGGGCTTATAATGACATTTTGATGTATGTCAGTTTTCTTACATGGACAGCCTCAACAGTTTTTGTGTTACAACACATATGGACAGAAGTTGGCGTGTGCACAAATCTCTTTTGTGAAAAAATGGAACCATTACAGTCACCTTGGATTCTGAGAGAAACCCTCATATCGGATCACTTTCCAGTGTTACTCAAATTCGTTATTTAATAATATTTTAATATTTTAAATGACTATCATTGTTTACTATCAATTTTATAAAGTTTGTATATATTTATATGTTATATTTGGGAAATTGGAATTTTTCTTGCCTCTGTAAATAATGATAGTCTTCTATTACAGTTGAAACATTTGCACATTTACACTGATATATCTATCATGTATGGCTCATGTTATCCAAGTTAATAGAAGTTTCTGCTCCATCAGCAAGTAAGCTCATCATTTTTGAAGCTACTAATCAATTAAATTGGCCATTTTAATATGGACTATAGCATATTTTCTTCACATTTTGCATTATTGAATGTTTTCAAAATTTAAGGTCCCACTCAGAGAGGATCATACCTTAGATTCTTGTGCAGTATCATGTGTATTTGTTGACATTAATACAAGAATTAAAATATGTTAACTCACGAGTGAAAGCGTTAACATAATATTTTATAATCAATTCAAGTACTCTCACATTTTCTTTGGATTTCCCCTCCTAAATTATGCACTGGTAAAAATAATACAGCTGACCCTTGAGCAACATGGGAGTTAGAGGTGCTGACCCCTGTGCAGTCAAAAATCCGTATATAACTTTTGACTTCCCAAAAAGTTTAACTACTGATAGCCTACTGTTGACCAGAAAGAAGCCTTACCAATGACATAAACAGTTGATTAACACATGTTTTGTATGTTATATGTATTATATTGTATTCTTACAGTAAAGTTAGACAAAAGAAAATGTTATAAAGAATATCCTAAGGAAGAGAAAATATATTTTCTGTTCCTTAGGATATTCTTAATATATCCTAGTGAATAGTAAATATATTTACATTCATTAAGTGGAAGTAGGTCATCATAAACATCTTTATCCTTGTTGTCTTCACATTGAGTAGGCTGAGGAGGTGGAATTGGAAAGGGAGGGGCTTTGGTCTTGCTGTCTCAGGACAGGCACATGCAGAAGAAAATCCACGTGGACCAGTACAATTCAAACTATGTTGTTCAAGGGTTAGCCGTAGTCTCTGAACTGTGTCAGAATAATCTTATACTCTCTGTTTCTACTCAGCAGGTCTTGTATTCTTGTCATAATATTTCATTTTTCTGCCATATGGTAGCTGATGGTCTCCACTAAGAAGTTTGCTCATTTGTCTATTACATTTCTTTACAGCTCCTTTTTTCAGGGTAATTTAAAAACAAGATTCTGTGGATTCAGTACATTTGAATCACGCATTTTAGTTTTTTTCCAGTAGCAATCAGATGACACCTCTGGGAAAAACATCTCTTTCCTGCCTTTGGGTGAGTTCTTTTGGAGTCTCGTCCTTTGAGATCTCTCTTTATCCTGGAGCTCCTACAGTGGTCATACCACATATTTTCCCATGAATACTTGCGATTATGTGTCTCCTGGTAGGGTTGTCAGATAAAATACAAAACTCCTTGTTAAATTTGATTTTCAATAAATAATGAATACTTTTTAGTTTAAGTGTCTTAAATATTTGTTGTTTTTCTGAAATTCAAATTTAGTTGGGCATCGGTATTTATTTTTGTTTTACGTTATTTATCTGGCAACCCATTTCCTGGACTTTTTCTTACCTAAACTTTGAGGCCCTGGAGAGAAGGAGATTGATGGTATCCTAATTCTGTAACTTGTTTTCCTATTCCCGTAGTACACAGATAATTTTTTACTGACTGAAAAAATAAGCTAATAAGCTAAAATGTTTATCTTAGTATTTATAAAGAAACTTTGCTTTACTCAGTTTGCCTGTTTCTGTGAATTAAATCATTGAAAAAAATCATGTTTCAATGAATAATACAGATCTCGACCTTACTTAAAAAATTTCAACTCCCTTTCTCTTTCTCTTCATCATCTCTCTTCCTCTTATCTCCAGCTCTTACTATAATTAGCTAGCATTAATAGCAAATGTTTGCTTTAGTTAAATTATTCAGAACATTTATTTTACTTGTCAAAGGTTAGATCAGGTCGTTGTTTGAACTGGTAATTAAATGCAGGCTAATATGCTTTCGTATTTATATGCACTATAAATACGAAAAAAAAAAAGCCTGTTTCCTCATCATTCTGTATAATTTTCTGACACTTCAAAAAGATTTTGATTTTGTGGAAAAGAAAACATTCTGAGTAGTGTAGTTTGTTATATGATTTGAGAATGTCCAAAGTTGTGGTTGAAAGTGAATACTACATTTCAATGTCATTGTAACATGTAGTATCATGGTTGTAATTTTCGCCAAGTAGTATATAATATTAAGCTCACTGCCTATTGAGTTTGCATCTGATGTGAGGATCGTTGTTTTATTTGTTGGCTGTAGTAGGTGCTGCTCAGTATCTATTTGTTAAATGACTGTTTTAGGTCTTATTTATGATATAATTTTTTAAAAAATCTGATGATAAACTCAGATCTTTTATCTCAAACAGTATACTCCATATCCCTATGACATACTACACGGTTCTTTTAAATCATTTCAATTTGTGTGCTTCTGTGTAGAACAAGTATAGCTTAATTCGTCCTCATATCTGGGAATTAAACTGAAGCATGTCTTTTTGTTTTTGTTGATTCATTGAATAAATGATTTTTACAAGTTCTGGTGTGCTAGCAACTGAAGAGTGTGGATGAATAAAGCAGGTCCTCTGTCCTCACAACAGAAGTTAGTGGAAAACCAACCATTATACTAGACAATGGTTAATGTTAGGGTGGAGTTATGTATAAGGTGAGCATCTGAATCAAATTGGGAGAAGGCATGTTGGGGAGGGGTGACTTTTGAGCTGTATCTTAAGGGCCAGTGGCAGTTAGTTAGGCAAAGAAGGTGAGAACAGTAGTGCCTTGCAGAGGAACCATATGTATGGAAGTCCTGAGGTGTGTGATTTGGTATAGCTGAAGGAAGTTTAAATGTGGAGAAGTAGTAGGAGACGGTGTTCTTCTGTACTTAAAAGTAGTTTCCATTGCCATTAGGAAAAAGCTCAGAATCTTGAGTAAGGTCTATAAGCCATACCTTGTACAGTCCTTTTCTACTTCTTAAGCTTGAACATCAACCCAGCTGACCTTGACTCCTTACACACTTTACATGAAATGTACAGGCACTGCCTCTTCACTGAGCCCTTGTACACAATGTTTTCTCTCCCAAGAATGCTCTTTCTGAAGCAGGATACTTCCTTGACCCCTTCATGGGACTCATGACAGGAATGCCTCATATACATAGCCCTCTGCTCTCAACTCGTGGGAGGGAGCGTATGAGCAAACGAAGTAGGAACTGGAGTGAACAAGTGCTGGAATTGGCTGGCTGCTTCAGTGCCCATGGGATCCATCTCTACTCACTCAGATTTGCTGCGTTCCACCTATCACGGGCGGCAGCGCACAGGTTAGCAGGTGCAGGAACCAGAGCAAGCAGCTTTGACCTCCAGTAGGAGCAAATTTTGTATGGGCCCCACAGCAGTGTCCAGGTGGGGTGCCTGTGACCTCTGAAGCCCCAGAGGGCATGTTACAGTGTTCTTTTAGCTCTGCCCTTCACAGATAGCTTAAGTGTTAACAGCTTGGTAGGCTCTGTGTTTTTGCATGAGGCGGCTACCCTCTATCAGTGAGGGCAAAGAACCAGTGTGATAGCCTTTTGTATCTGCACTTGTGGCTCCCGAGCTCTTGTCCAGCATCCAGGAAAAATGAGGTTGCGTGAATGAATTCAAGGATGGTAAATGCAGGGGATTTTAATGCTTATGAAAGTGGTTGTCAGCCGGAAGGGGAGCTGAAAAGGGGATGGAGTGGATAGGTAATCTTCCCCTGAAATCTGGTCATCTCCAGCTGGATTCTTCTCCAAAGTTACACAAGCTGGTCCCTCTGTAAAGCTGTCCCTCTCTTGTGAAACCGCTTCTCTCCGATGTTCAGTCCTAGTCACGACATCAGCTGCTTTCTTTCTGCTGGCTGAGTCCTGGGTGTCCTATATTATAGGCACAGGATGGAGGGGCTGGGTGGGCCATGGGTAGTTTAGGAAAAGGCAACATTTGAGTGGGAGAACAGGGATAGAAGTTCTGACTTTGGGCTGCAGGTTTCAGGCATTTCAGCTTAAAGGTAGAGTTTTGTTGGGGACCCACCCTTTTCTACTTAGAATTTCTCTGCCCCCTGTCCCTATCATTTCTTCCCTCTTCTAGTCTGTTCCTACTCTGCCGTTTTTATTTAGCTGAGATCAATATAACCTTAAAAATATGTAACAAGTAATGCATCTGCTGTCTTATGAAGAATTTTTAATGTTTATTATTATTGCCAGGAATGACAACAATGGACATAGTACACTGCAGCTTTTGATATATGTCCCCATATGCTTTATTTCATCCTCGTATCAGTCATGAAATAGGCATTATATGAAATTTAGAAATAGATACAATTTCTTTTTTCCATAATATCATCTTTTATCTGGAATTTAATGTCTTCTGAAGAGAAGATAGATAACTGAAGTAAAAGTTAAAACATTTTTCAAAACAAGAAAAGAGTAGATGGAGAGTTAGTTGCACAGTATACCATGTTTGTATTTATATGTATGTATTTTTAATAAAATTGACTCAAGATTAGCCATAAGGCAGTGTCTGCTTTACATCACATATAAACCAGATGTTATTCTGAAATACTTTCCGACTCTACTTTTATAATCAAAAACCTATTCTTTTTTTTTTTTTTTTTAATGTGTGGAAGGATAATTAGAAATTCCAGTGATTGTTTCATGAATATTACTAATTTGATTAATTATAATCACTGCCTTATGACATTCTCATCATTGACCACTATGTGGTTCTTTTATTATTTATTTATGGATGTTTAACTTTGTAAAGCTTGCATGTTGTATAACAATAATGTTTACTTGCTTCTCAGAAATTTCTTGAAGACTTTTAAATGAATCACAAGGACTTATGACAGTTCTCACCCTCTGTACGAGAGTATTTTTCAACTAACCTTTTATTTCCAGCCTGACACAACAGTGGCTTCTTTTTCCTGTAAGTGGATGGGCTTGCTAAAAAAGCAGTTTATAGGTTGAGTAAAATACATAGATTTCATGTTGGCCTACAGCAAGAAAGGCCATTTATTAAGTGATTGTTGTCATTTTAGGTACCTTTGCCATGTGACCTTAAATAAGTCACATAACTTCTTCACTATGGCTTCTTTATCTGTAAAAGGTGTTATAGTATCTACTTTATAAAATTATTGTAAGGGTTAAGTGAGTTAATATTTACAGTAGTTTAAACAGCTTTGCTTCCCAATAAATGCTATGTGTTTGCTTCTGTTGTTATTATTTAATTGAAAGTACTATCTACAGGTACTAAAATTTCTTTGGGTTTTCCAGCCCTACTCCTTACTAAAAACCAAGGGATAAATAACAGATTCATATGGACTTTTAGAAGGATTGCCCCACAATTGGGTAGGTGTTCCTGAACATACGTCTGGCCTCCCCATGTTTGCACCAAGGAGAGATTTTTGTTCATTGGTTTTTTGGACAATATAATTTAATTTGATGTTTGTATGAAGAGTACCACTTGTTTCTTTTTCTTATCCTTAATTGTCATTAGTTTAATATGATTGGCCAAACTATGATTTCTGTTTTCTCTTTGCAAATTTTATTTTTCCTGAATTTCTAATCATATGTTGTATTAACCTTGATTTTATGAAAACCAGATTGAATCTTTTAATGGCTAGAGGTAGTATCTATATAAAATAGTAAGAGCAACAATTGAAAGTATTTTCATATGGCTACATAATGATAAAAGGTTTGGTTTTGCTCACTAGGCCAAGCTAATTCCCCAGACTCTGCATCTTGAGCATCTGCTCAGGAGACCTCGGAAACCATATGAGGATGCACTGTGGAGAGCTTTCTGTTAGGCAGTTTGACTCTTAGAGTGCTCAGTTTTCTCTTGCTTTATGTGGTCACAACTACTACTTTCTCCTGACTTTATAACATTTGAATATTGAAAGGCAAAATGTATTCTTAGTTTGTAATATGAAATATTTAAGTCCACCTGTGAACCTCTCATATTCTCCATGTTTCTCATTATGCATATTGTTTATGAATCTAGTATTTTAATTTACAATGAATTGTTTGCCCTAAACAGCTTATTCTGATAGCATGAACATTGTAAAAATTCAGTCTTTTTTGATTTTCTTTTGATCATTGTTCTTGTATGTTGACCCTTATTGTAGTCTTGTACCTATTTATTAGACAACACTTGTATAGTAAAGTTGTGTGGTTGGTAAAAATGAATTAAAATTTCAGGGTTTTACCAATGGGTGATATTTAATATTGAATGACATGTATTAAGACAAATGCTTTTATATATAATTTATTTGGCATTGTAAATGCATTTATCTTGTGAGAAACAGACCCCCTGTTGTCAAATGAAGTATTCTGGAAAGGTTTGGAGTAAATAAGTAATAAAACTACTTTGATACACAATCTAACAATATTAAATATTAAGACTTTCAGATGATTGATTTTAATACTTAATTAACTTAAAGTCCAGTGTAACTGTCTTGCATTAAAGATTGACAGAATTTAAAAATAAAACTTTATTCTTTCTCTTTGTTTTATTTCTCTCTTTTTTTCTTTCTTCTTTCTTCCTTTCTGTCCTCATAATTAAGACTTCAGAACATTGTTACTTCCAATCATTAAATTTACCTTTAGCTACCAACATTTCTAAATAAAATGTTTTTTAAATCAATTCTATAGATATTTAATTGTCCTATGTCTTAATTGTGAGAATGTAGCTTCTACCAGAGAAGCTTACTTTTATATCCAAAATGTAATATTTCTTGTTAAATATCTATCATGGTAAATACATGCTACATATAACACATACTTATTCATGCTGCATCCTTCTTCCCTTTTGTAATCAACTCTGAAAGTAGTCCATTTAAGCTCTTTGGTATGCTTTTCTTATAGGAGAAACCTTTATGTAAAGTAATACTATATCATTTCAGTGTTTGACTTTTAAGTTTACCATCAGTCAAGAATTTAAATGAATGAAGTATGCTTATATGAGCTTTTCTGAATATGAATGTCTTTAGAATGACACCATTCAGAATGCTAATTCTGTGCCTATTAGAAACAGTTAAGGAGGGAATATAAGCTGAAATATATAGCATTTTAAATTTAGACAGAATAAATTCCTTTTCTAGAAGTTCTGTCCCTGTGATGCTATTTTAAAAGAGAAAATATTATTAAACTAACCTATTATTTTATCTATACAATGCTAATAGTTTGAGATTTTCACTTAGATACTGCTTGTATTGATTTATTTTACATGGAAAATATTGCTTTGATTTTTAAGTGTACTTTAAAACTGCCTTCTAAGCTTTAGTGCTGAACTCTTGCCCTTTTATTAAAAATTAACTATTTGCAAAAGAAGTCTCTTCCTTCAGACAGATCACTTTTAAGATTTAATACTCCAACATCTAGACTTGTAAAACCAGTACAACTGTCTTTAAGATTAATCTTGGATTTTAAATGAGAATTTTAGCTTAATTTGTGAACTCCTGTGCCCAGTATAGCACTAAAACCATATTGTAAAATTAGTTATAACTTTTTGGAATTTTGAACTTATGTGAATAGGAAAAATTGTTATTTATGGTAAGTGTAACAAAGGAAGGATAGGGCCTTTCCCAGATCATGGAAGGTATATTGCTGTGCTTTCTCAATCAGAAAAATGAGATTTCTTGTATTTATTTAAAATAATTCTTCAGGCATCATTTTTATCAGATATCATTTAAGAGAACTAAAATCTATCAATTATGGATTTAAGTAGTCATTTACTAAGAGGCATGTTTTTAGTCTTTGTATTCCTTTCTCTATGTCTTGCTTCTATGTAGAGAAAATTAAGGCATGTCTAGGATAGAAGTTGGAATTTGTAATCAAATTTAGAGATCTAATGGACCATTGTAAGTGTTACGTTTATGCTGTTTTGACTTTTACAGTGATTGTTTAAAAAATTTTGGACTAAATCCCTTAATTTTTTATAGTTTGATATTTATAGGTAAACATTCATAATAAATATCAAAATAGACAAATTTATTAAAGACCCTTGATATTCTGCTTTGTAATAACATTTTCTCTTACTGGAATGTTTATGAAACACAAACTGGGAAATTCTTAGGAAAATGATTTCATATTTAAAAACAGCATTTTGATTTCATAAGGTAATCCCAATAGCAGTAACCAACACACTTAAGTTGCTTTTTTAGATTCAAGAAAGCTAAAATAGCTCTTTATATTTAAAACAAAACAATAAAAAATGAAAGCAGCAACTTCTTAATCAGTTACTTTTGAATTAGGTTATTTAAATCCATAATTAAAACCAAGAACATTATCCACACGTTTTCTTCAACAGATTGCTTGAAAATAACTCATTATTACTAGTCAGCTGGTTTCCTTTATTTAATTATAAAAACATTTCAGTGGTTCATTTTCAATCTACGGGCATAATAAATTAGGATATAATGGATGCTTGATTATATAGAATGGTTGTAGACTGAGGTATTTGGTTGATTTTGTATTCTGGTTATTGGTTATTACCACAGATTTGTTAAGTTCTGAAGAATTGTAAGCTAAATTAGCTAAATGACTTCTTGAACTTTCTCTAAGGAGTCAAAAAGACCTTAAGTATTTTTTAGCAACTTAAATGAATGTATGAACATCATTGTGTTTTAGAGTATTTTTTTCTAGCTATGTAAAGATGAAGGTTTTTAAAAATATTCCTTGATATCCCCTTGCTTGTCACTTGTCTATTTTTTATGTAGTTTAAAATACACAAAAGTCATTTATTTATTTATTTTAGATATGTGAAGCTTGTAACAGTGAAAGTATACTGTAAAAATATGAAATTCAGCTACTGAGAAGAAAATATCGTTTAGGATATTAAAAAATTTAAGGAATCTAGCAGTTAACTTGAAATAGACATTCTCAAATGTTTACTTTTATATTTTAAAGAGTATAACAAAATTTATGGAGAATGTGAATCTTACATTAAAATAGTTGCCCATGGGTGAAATAAAATTTTGAAAAGTGTTTAATCTGTTCTACCCAGTATTTTTCTTTTAATTTGAATTATTTGCTAATACTTATAAATTAGCAAATTTCACATGAAATTCTGGGTCTTTAGCTTGTCTTGCAAAAGCTGAAGTAAAGGGTGTTCTCATTATTCATAGGGTAGATCTTTTTATACCTCTTGTTTTACACCTGGTCTTTTTTATCTCATTGACTTATTTAGAGCCAAAGTAATGTAGCAGAAAGAATGTGAGCTCTAGAACCAGACAGGATGACTTCAATTTTGGCTTTAATACTTGTGATTCTAAATTACTTACTCTGTCTGTACCTCAGTTTCTCGATGGTAAAATGAAAATAAAATTGACGAAGATAAGTCGGTTGGTTTGTAAGGAAGATGAAGTGAGTGTACGTGAAACATTTGGAGTTTTTGGTGTATATTCATTGTGTATAAATGTTAACCTTAATTAATAATGCTTTTTGCCTGACCTCATTAGACATTTGAATTTGATGACTGCTCCATAGTAGAGGACTTTATTTATGAATTGCCTTCTGTGTTAAACAGAATTTGTCAAACTCTATTTTATACTATAAATGATCATCTACATTTTGCTGTCCTCTACTAGATTATATTCTCCAGAGTTTCTGCTATATAGTAAGTGATTTATGGATTTAAGATTTATGGCTTTAGATATTCTTACTGCATGTTTGCTACAAAAGTTCTCTGTTTTTCCTAATCCTCTGCTTATATTGTTTTAGCCACAATCCCAGGGAGATAGGATTTATTAACATCTGACTGTGATTGTGTGGGTGTAGGGGGTTTTAGAGACTTCTGATAAAAATTAGAGCATGTATATGAGTATTTTACAAGGTGATGATTTTAGAGAGAAAATAAATAGGATAGAGGAGCATTTTGTTTTGGAAAAGGTGATCAAGAATTTGTGTATTCAGGAGCATCTCTGGAGCTTTTCCTCCATAGGTAAAGACTGTATCCTATAAAATGATCATTTTGTTTGGACTTGCTTTCACCACTTCTCTTTTCTCTTACCATTTCTTCTTTCTCTCATGTTCTTGCTGCTCCTTATATTTAAAAGATTATGTTACTTACAATGTTTTGCATGAAAATTGGTGAACTTGGTTTAGTTTTTGGAAGAGTTATGATTTTGGAAGGTAGTTTGCTTCTTATGGACATAAAAAATTTACAGTGTACCTTGGAAGTTGAAAATAATTTAAAACAAAAATTGTTCAATATGGAATAATTTATATAAGTTAGAATTGAGAGGGAAAACTTTCAAAATGACAAAAGGAAATATAGGTAGTTATTTATATAATCTTGTAAGTATAACAGCAGAGGTGGAAATGATACTGGACATACAGATATATTTGGGCATATAAAAAATTACCTATGTCAAAAAATGTCATACAACTGAAAAACATATACACTGTGAGAAAAACATATGTATCACATGACCAAGGTTTAATATCCTTAATACTTAAAGCATGCTTAGAAATCATGAAGACAGTCATTAACAATTAACTCCATTAACAAAAGACAATAAACAAATGTTAGAGAAACAGTATCTCAGTAATTATCAAGCAAATGCAATACAAAATTTGACTGTCATGTTGGTTCAAAAAATCAAAGGGGAAACATCCACTGTTAACAAGAATCAAGGGGAAACGAATTGTTCTGTTAGGTAACCTTTATAGAGCACAATCTGCCAAAATCTTATTTTTTAAATATATATTTTAATCCAGCTATTGTACTTTAAGATTTTATCCTAAGGAAATAATCATGGATACGATACAGAGATACTGCTAAAACATACTTATTTTTGAGCCTGTTTATAGTGTTGAACAACTGAAAATATCTTGTTTACTACATAAGGAATTGGTTACATGAATTGTGCTGACTATATAATAGAATGCTAGGGATCATTAGAAATTATAATATAGACACATAATTGTTATTTTGTTTTTAAACTGGGAGGAAAACACTGAATTTAAAGTATTCATAGATTACATAATCACTATGTTTAGCATGTTATGGATCACATTAAAACCATAGGTGTTATAAACACCCAGAATAAATACAGGAAGTATATGTGTGATACACTGAAATGTTAACACTAATATTTCTAGCTAATACTATCATGAATAATTTTAATTTGCTATATTTTCCGTATTTTGAAAGTTTCCATTGTGAATTTTTTTTTATTTTGGCCGTAAAAGAAAAGAATGCTATAAATGTGAGAATATTCTCTTTAATTTAGAGTTTAGCTTATTTATTGAAAATAAATTTGATTCAAAATTGAGATAAAGATTATAAATGAAGCTCAGATTTTTTAGAAATTTTTGAAATGGAAATTTTTTGCTACCTTTTTCCTTTCTTTGCATAAGCCTACTGATGTGAGGCAATAGTCCCTGGAGCCTGGGAAAACTTGTGAATGTGTGTAATGCTCATTTAATCATTTCAGTCTTATATTTATTCCCAGTCATAGCAGACAAATAATTTATTATTTTTCTCTGTATTTCCCCCCTCCCAGGTAGTTATTTTTGGTGACATTGTCCAGTTCCCACAATGTATCATTCCTTATCTGAAACTAGACATCCTCTGCAGCCAGAAGAGCAAGAAGTAGGCATTGACCCCTTGTCCAGTTACTCTAACAAGTCTGGAGGTGAGTTTTATATTCCAATGCTGTCTGCAGGTAGGATACTGGGAAACGTAGCAGAGGGCCTTCAGTTAGTTCTGTCCACCTTATATGTGTAATTCTCTTGATGAAGCTGAGCAGGCCAATGTTAAGTACATTATTCTGGATATGTATAGAGCACTCTTGACGCTAATGAATACTCCAACTAGTCAGCTTTCAGTTATCCACATAGGCATTAGCTAAATTTTTAACACACTGGCATTCTTTAAAAGAAAATAATAAACTGAATAATGACTTTTGCATAAGTATGTTGAAATGCAAAATGGGCTTGGTCAAACATCTTTTAAAGAATCTTAAATTTTTGGCATTGATTTTGCAGAGATTTTTTTCCTCTTCAGTAGATTGAGATTATCCCAGCATAAAAGACTTGATTCATCCTCTTTTTTTCTGTTTAAAAAAATTGAAATTTGTGTTATATTTTAAACAATCTATACATTGAAATTATTAATTGGTAGACTGTTAAAAGGTAGACTTAATTCAGGTTATCAAATGTTTATGTATCAAAACTTATTTTCTCTATATTTACTTAAAGATAGTAATAACATAGTTTCTTAGAATGAAGCAGTTGAATTTGTGAGAATTCTGGAAGCCTTATCCTTATTTTTTAAGCACTTAATAAATATTTGATAAAGTTCATTGACTCAGTGACTGCTTGTAATTTTTCACTTGTAAAATGAAGCTATCAAGATTGGGAGATCTATTTTAAAACAAATTAGTCAAAGTAGATGGACAAACGCTTATAAAAAAGGAAAATTAGTCAGAGTAAATCATGAGCGTTATATTCTTCAAATAAAATGATTTTTCTGTTTATATTGATGTCAAAGTCTGCTTTTAACTCATGTTTTGAGAATTAAAAAAAGAAATTGACTTCTACCTAAAGTATTTCTTGAGAACACAAACTTTATGCAGAATGTTTATTTTTTGTGCATTCTTTAATACCTCCTGCATACAAATGCCATTGTTGTTTTTAATGAAAATAGGAGAGAATTTGCCCAACTTATTTTGTGATTTAATTGTTTAATTTTTATATTTTTTGTTAAATAAGAACTGAAGACTTATGTTTAAGATTTTGATAATATGAAAATTAGCAATGTCCATTTCAATTTCAGTATTTTAATATCTCAGTGCTAAGCATGACACCGTTTCTAGTGTTATTTTCTCTAAAATGTAATGCTCATAATAAGCATTCATAATTAAATAAGTCAGATTACTTTGTTAGCGCTTTTATAAGTGGGTGTTTTAAAAGTGAATGTCTTTGGTTTACAAGTATATAAAGTAGTTTCTCCAAAATATTCCATACTATTTCTGATTATTCTCGTTATTTGAGGACATAGTTTTTGTTGTTATTTGTTTTTTTTAAGTGGGTATTTTTCTATGGTCTATTTCATTAAATACTGAGTTTTTCTTTTTTTTTTAACCTGGTTAAAAAACATTTTAAATTAATTTTATCCTTTATTGTTTACAGGAATAAGTAGTTACCTTTACTAAAAAGGCTTTTCGTTTATATCCTAGCCTAACATTTCTGAGACATACTAAGTTATTAGGACTGAATTGATGTTTAAAAGTGCCATTAATTCATTTACCCCAAATGTTCATTAACAATGTAAATGTATGCTGATGTTCTATGAGACAAGGAAGTGACTAATGACTCTTCCAACTAACAACACTTAAAATGAATAGAAACTTTAGATAGCTAATCTTGAAGTAATCAAGACCCTCATTCAGCTTGGCATCTCTGTATGCTCTAAAACAGCTGTCAACTGTTAAAAATATATACAAAACACACATACGCACAGGCACATGCAGAAAGAAAGATATGTAAATATCTTGTTCTTCAAAGCCATAAAGGTTGCTAACCATAGTGGGCTTTGTGCATTGTATAGGTAAATATTTTATATAAAGCATCTATTTCATCTTCTTTTCTTTTTGCAGAAAAACGTGTTGCATTTTAATGAGGTTGTCATATTACTTGAAGAATCATCACCTTTCTATTTTGTTTGTTTATTTTAATATATGTCTTCCATGGGCTTTCTTCAAGTATTTTGAAGCTTTTTACACATTTCTGCTGTAATCTTGAGGGGATGACACATTTTCTAAGTATTTAAACACTACACTTCAGTGGTTTGTCTGTGTAGAAGTCGTGTAATTTAAAAAACATTTCTTCTCATAGATTCTATTAGTAAACAAGATACGTTTTTAATTTCTCAAATGTGAATTTTAACATTTATAAAGAAATAGTACTGTTGAATGATTGTGAGAATTCTGGAAAAGATTAGAAAAAAAATCCCGATAATAGAAATGGTGAGAAAAAACTACGTATCATTGGCTTATTTTCATGGGTGGTTGAGAAAAGTAGGTAAGCGTAGAAAAAAGAACTATCTGGATATATATATATATGTCTTAAGAGATATTTTCCATGTAAATTAAACTTTTAACTGCTGGAATTATTGTTTCAAATAGAGAACAGCGTAGAAAATACGACATTTTCTGTGTGTCCTATTAGGTTTAGTTTACATGAATTACCATATAAAATTCCAAAATCTGAGACTTAAGTTTAATAACTGATAAGTTACTAGCAGTTTAGCTAAAAACAAAAAAGCAAAAATATTTTTTAGACTAGGATTATTTGTTCTTAACCTTTAATGACCAGTAAAATGAAGAAGTAATTATTTTATTACTTCTTCATTATTACTATACTGAAGATAGCAGTATCAAAATTCAGGTCTGCTTAACCTAATGATTAAATAATATTGTTGGAATCGCTCGTTTCCACAAGCTTATAAGAGATTGGAATGTCATCAGTGATGAGAGAAATTTTTCTGTAGCAGACCCTTTGTTAGTCTGTTCTTAACTCATTGTGAAGAAATACCTGATAATTTATAATTATTTATTAAAGGTAAATATTTTTAATAAATAATTTATAAAGATAATTTATAAAGATGGATAATTTATAAAGAAAATAGCTTTAATTGGCTTATGGTTCTGCAGGCTGGCACAGAAAGCATGGCACAGGCATCTTCTGGTGAGGGCCTCAGGAAGCTTTCAATCATGGCAAAACGCAAAGGGGGATCAGGTATGTGTTAGGAGCAAGAGAGAAGGGAGATGTGTCAGACCCTTAAGCAACGAGATCTCAAGTGAACTGAGAACTGACCTCCCACCAGAACCTTCCTCCAACACTGGCAATCACATTTCAACATGAGATTTGGAAGGGACATACATCCAAACCATATCAGGTCTCTTTTGAGAACGGCATTTTGTTAAATATTACTACAGGTTTTAGCTTAAATTTTATATGTCAGAGTATTCACCTTCTTAGTTAACAGCTTTTATATGTTTAGATAATTACCTAACCTTTGTCTCCATAGAGTATTTGTTTCAAAGCTTTCTTTCTATTGTCATTCATAAAATATTTTGCAACTTAAAAAAAAAATTCCAAGATGTTCAGAATCCTGCCAACTCCGTTTTTGCTTCCTGTAATTTTGTTTTTTTCCCAAGTATTTCTTTCTTTTCATTGCAGTGACATGTTTTAGAACTAGAAGGGTGTGCCCTGGCTTTATTAATGAAGAAATTGGTAATTTAAAATAGTTGACTGATGTTGATAAAATAAAATGATGCTGTCCTATCATGATCTTTATTGTTGTTTTTCATATAGTAGAGGTGGATTTAAATTTGATTAAAAGATGGGTGTGTACTGCTGAAGATATCTAGATATCTGATTAAAGTATAAAAATGGGGTCTGAAGTAAACCCTACTCTGGGCTAATTAGTTGGAGTCATCGTAGAAATGAAAAACGTCTTTTTACTTTCTTCCCTGAGTTACAACTCTTTAGTGACTTCCCATTATATTAACAATAAAATCCAGATTGTTGACTGTGATGTGCATGGCTGTCTTTCTGTCTGTCTGGTCTTGCGCAGATGTGCTGAGCCAGTTGTAAACTCTGGGCCCTTCCTACATGCCATTTCTCTGACATTATTTTTGATTCCTTCGGAGCACTCAACAATATATAATCCTATATTAATTTGTTTCCTTGTTTATTGTCTCCTCTCAGATGTGAGCTTTCTGAGGGCAGGAATTATGTTTGAACTGTATGTATACCTAGTACGTGGCACATAGGCACCATTCAGTAAATAATGAATGAACAACCTGTGTTGTTTTATCATACTCAAACTGATTAATTGCTTAATGCGTTTTTCTTCCATCTATCTTTCTGTTTACTCTCTTAAGTTGTAATGTATCAATTCTGTTTTATTGTCCCTGATAATTCTAGCACTTGAATGTTTCTTCTTTTAGGGTTTCAAAAGTCAGTATACTCTCCTCTTTTATCCTCTGTTCTCTTTGATCTCTCTTCCTTTGAAGTCCTCCTAGAATTCACTTATTTCATGTTTTCTTTTAAATATGACCCATCTCAGAATTTGCATTAAACCAAATGGTCAGAGAGTTTTCTGGCAAATACATGTCAAGTTATGATAATCAAGAATTAGTGAGTTAACCCACAGCAATAATCACTTGGCAAAGGGAAAGCTAAGGAAATAAATTATTACTTTTTTTTAATTTTATTTATTTTATTATTATTTTTTAAATAAATGATTACTTTTTAAAGAAATTCGTGGCCATAATTTGGGAGCATAGACTACATGTAGTATGCTTACATTTAATATACATGTTTGATACACATAATTTTTAGTGAACATGTTATGTAAGATAGTGCTCTTGATACCTGATTTCTAAAACTTATTAATGTGGTATATAGCAAATATTGTTTATTTTGCATATGAAATATGATAGAACCGGTAACCTGTAGGGTTGGCAGCTTTTCTTAAGTTTAAAACACTTTAAAAGTTTATTGGTTGTCATTCAGTAAATATTTGAGTGCCTTGTTTATACTAGGATTGTTCTAAGTGCTAGATATAAAACATTGAAAAAGATAAATACAGTTCCAGATACTAATGGTTTTTATGGTTAATAGCCAGGATTTGGGGGTGCCCAGCAGATAAAAGAAAAATGATCAATAAAGATAGAGATTGGTAAGTGCTTTCTTAGAGGAATTAACAGTTGCTCAGTGAGTATACTGGTGGAGAATCCAACTGTGGTAATGGTGGATCAAGGAAGGTGCGACGTCTATCTAAGCCATAACCCAAAGAATGAGTAGCTGTTAGCCAGATGATTAAGTAAACAGTTTGTGCTATGAGCTTGCCCTCTGCTAAACACAGAGAATTTCAATGTGATTAAAGGTTAAGAGTTCAAAAGGAGAATGACTACAAATGAAACTGAAGACTAGGATATATTCCCTTATACTAAGAACAGTGGGTATTTCAGTGAAAGAATCTTGTGGCCAGATTTGCATTTTACAAAGATTATTCTGGTTATAGCAGGGTGAATAAACTACAGTGTTGGGGAAAAGCTTAGGGGTTGAACAATCATTTTAGAAGCTTTTGAAATATTCTGGGTGAGAAGGTTGTGGCCTATACCAGAATTTATCAATGGACATGGAGAGAAATGGAAACATTAAAGAGCTATTTAGGAGGTAGAAATGACAGTGCTTGATCTAGTATTTGACTGGATATGGGGAGATGGTAGGGGAGAGAAGTTTGCAGTGATATACAATTTTCTGAATTGACTGATTAGGTCTATAATAATGCCAGTATTGAGACAGGGAAATCTAGAGAAAGAACTTTGTGTAGTACAGATGGGATAGAGGGCTGCAGAGGAGATTGGATGTTCAGGTTCAGATGTGAGTTAGAAGTACCTTTGGACATTCAAATGAAGACACCCTGATGATTTTGATGTATGGGCCTGAAACTTAGAATTGGGCAGAGATAAAGATTTGTTAGCTTAAGTATGGTAGCAAAAACAGTGGCAATGATTGTAATTACCGCATAATACCGTATAGGGTGAGAAGAGGACCTAGGACCAATATCTAAGGAAAGTCATTTAAAGGCCTTGCAGCAGAAAAGGATCCCACAAAGGAGACTTTAACAAAGAGGCTGGGGAAGTAGAAGGAAAACCAGGAAAGTGTGACACCAAAGAAGCTAAGATATTAAGAGGAGAGTGAGCAAAACTGCCAGAGATTAGTAAAGAAAATAGAAGCGTCTAGTGGACAGAATTACTGTGTTTGTGATAAGCACAGTGCTTTTTGTAATCTCAAGAATCCATACTCCAGCACTCTGTGTATTTCGTATAAATGAATTAGGCATTCTATGCTAAGCTTACATTAGGAATAGAAGGGAAAAGGTACAACAGTACTAGAAAAAGTAAAAATCAGTGGAAAAAGGGTTCTGTGGTCTGGTCTTGGAAGTATAGAGGAGATGCAGTGTGGAGCAAAGACTGGAAGAGGGACACTATTTTCTGTTGTAATAATAGAAGGGAAGGAGAAAAGAGGTGTTTAGGTGCAATAGTTCATGGATTTGATGGCAGAGTTGAATGAGATATCACTAATGTTTTAATCTCTTGTTTGATAAGTTAGGGTGATATTATTTACTGACAGTGAATCATAAGGTAGAGTATTTGAGGATTTGTGGGGAGTAAAAAAAGTTAAAGTGGGTTGATAAGACAACCCTGGAGTCAAATGGAAATGGGACACCGTATTTATGGGTGATTCTAGCTTGTAATGGTATGTGATTACGTCCAGCAGAATTCAGCACCTAGCATTAAGCCACAAAGAAGAACAGCCAGGGGTTCTGTCAGGGCTGTACAACAGGTAGACAGTAGCCAAGGAAGTTGATGGTTGCAGAATTCACTGATGGGTTGAGAATCTAAGGAAATTTGCTATCATGGAAGGTGGTTCAGAGAGGGCAGGATAGAAAATTTTGGAAAGGATGGAGTCAAGGGAGATGGAACAGAGTAGGGTGGTGATGGGAGTCCTGAAGGGAATGTGGGAACAGTAGGGCCAAAATGTTGCTTGATATCTAAGAGTAACAGGGATGGTGAGGGTGGTGGCGAACTTTTCACAGTGATTCCTAATAACCTGAAATATTGTGTATTTTATATTAAATGTGCCTATCTAATATATGTTCTAAATTCCCAAGAAAATAGTAACATGGTCTTTTATCATGTCTCTTAATAATTCTTATGTGTTTGATAAATGCATTAATTTGGTGAAACATTGTGTGGTGGTAGCCAATAAAGCAGCTCAATACTCTCATTATTTCTGTGTAATAATTTGAATCTATAATGATTTGGCTAGGGCTTCACTTGAAGTGTCTAATAAAAAATTCTCCCTAGAGGTCAAGGAAAATGGTAGTTTAGATAGTTGAAAAATTGTAAGTTAGACTATAAGGTTATCAAGGAAAATGGTAGCTTTATTCAAGACAGATTCTTAAATACATAGGAGAATTACCTGGAAGTTTTTGAATGTAGTAAGGATAAAAAAATGTATGAATTTTAAAAATGGCCTCTTTAAAAACACATTTTGTCAAGTGGTATGTCAGCAGGACAAAGTGATATCCAAGAGCAAAGAACATGGCAAGCCTATCTCCTCTAAATTAAACAGTTCAAAAATAAGTTGGATGTGAAAGACTTCAATTTGAAAGACCATGAGTTAGAGATCTGTGAGTCATCCTCCAGAAATGCCATTTCAAGGTATGAGACAAATAAGAAATCAAAGGAAAGAGGAAGGAAAGAGCTAAGGATTTATTTGCAGAAAGTCCCTATGATTAGAAATTGGATAGAGGAAGTATTTTAATAGTACTTACTGGAGGAATAATGAAAGTAGGGGAAAGTCACAGTGCCAAAATGGTAGAAGCCACAGCTATGAGGGCCTCCAGAAGGTTCAAAGTGAGCAGTTTTTCAAGCATTGCGTAGGTTAAAGAGAGTATAAGAGGAGGAAATACATGATTTGGTCATTGGAAGATGATTGATTATTTATTAGGGATTAAATCATTTTCAAGAAACCACTAACTCATTTGAGTCGATGCAGGCAAAGAAAGTGAACTCAAAATCTGATTCCAAATTCACATTAAAAAGATAGTGATTAAATATTAATGATGAATATTTAGATGATGAATACTCTTTAATATTAGATTTGGGTGATTGTACGTGTGTTTATGTATTTGTGTTCTTACAGTGCATTGAGAAACTCACTATTGGTAAAACCTAGATCCTTAGAATTTGAGGAAAAAAAGTCCTCTGGTCTTCTGATTTTCTTTTTCATTGAGTTGTCCATATCTTATTAATTAGATCTGCTTTTCAGTTTTATTCAGAATCTCTTATTGGTGTGGCAATTCCCTTTATTTGCTTGAGAGGAGATAGACTACTTTACAGTTACTTTAGAGTTGGATTTGTGTGAAGAGTCATTGAACCACCTTGCAAATACCTTGATATTATTCATTTCCCAGAGTCCTAGGAGCAACGAAACATCACTGCTGACCATACAGAGAAACAATAGCCTTGCAGTAGCCCTTATCCACTACCCGCTTCGGCAATTCAGTCTGCAAAAGGATATCCACATCTTAAGATAATCTCCACCTGCCTTTCTAGTATTCCTGAACCCCCCAGACGTGGGAAGTTGTGTGATGGTAGTTTTGATTGATGGGTCTTGGCACAACTGGAGCAAACACTGGCGACGTAGAGTATTACCTTAAAACCTAAAATACAAAACAAACATTTAGGTAAAATGGCCTGTAATGGAGCTTTTCTGAAACAACTACGTTGTTTGCTTTTTATTGATTCATTAATGGGGCCAAAAAAGCCTAGTAAGGGTTTAGATTTATTTTTTCTTGATACAGAGTCTCACTCTTTCACACAGGAAGTGGTACAATCATGGCTCACTGCAGTCTTGACCTGGCAGGTTCAGATGATCCTCCTACCTCAGCCTCTTGAGTAGCTGGGACTACAGGAATGTGTTACCATGCCCAGTGAAGTTTTGTACTTTTTTGTAGATTGGAGGTCTCTTTTATGTTGCCCATGCTGGTCTCAAGTGATCTGCCTGCCTAGGCCTCCTAAAGTACTGTATTTTATATTAAATGTGCCTATGTAATATATATTCTAAATTCCCAAGAAAATAGGTCGTTTATCACATCTCTTAATAATTCTTATGTGTGAGCCACAATGCCCCACCTAGAATTTTTAAATAATGAAATAGCTCAGCTTTTCACCCACATTTCTTAGGAAAGTATATCAGAGTTACCACGTGGCTTCTCACATGATGTAGTTCCGTTTTATTGATTTGTACATTAAAACAGATTTCTCCTTCATGGCTTGGTAGTGAAATGAATAATTAGTCCCTTGTAAGTATAATTCTCTACCTCTTCAACGCTTCTATTAACTCTTTTCATGCATTAGTCATTTAAAAAAACTACTGTAACTGCTGGTCTTTAAGATTACAAACTTGCTTTCTCTCTCTCTCTCTCTCTCTCTCTCTCTCTCTCTCTTTTTTTGAGACAGAGTTTCACTCTTGTTGCCTAGGCTGGAGTGCAATGGCACGATCATGGCTCACCACAATCTCTGCCTCCCAGGTTCAAGCGATTCTCCTGCCTCAGCCTCCTGAGTAGCTGGGATTGCAGGCATGTACCACCATGCCTGGCTAATTTTGTATTTTTAGTAGAGATGAGGTTTCTCCATGTTGGTCAGGCTGGTCTCGAACTCCTGACCTCAGGTGATCCACCCACCTTGGCCTCCCAAAGTGCTGGGATTACAGGTGTGAGCTATTGCGCCTGGCGCTTGCTTTCTTTGATATTACTCAATTAGAGGGAAGAATTGAATGTTGAAGGGAGGATAAGGGGAATGCAAGAAAAAAATTAAACTTTACTCTGGGAAATCACTCAAGGACTTCCTTAATCACTCTTTTATATCAGTGCCCCTTTGCTGCCACCCAACCAAAGTAGATGTTCCCAAAGACCTATTTATTCCAAGTTCATGTCTTAAAATTATCTGCTTACTTTGCTATATAACAGTCAGCAATATAATAAAACAGCCAGGAGTATTTTTTTAATATAGCTGATATATTTTTGTAAAATTCTCCTTACATGTAGTTTTTTTTAAAAAAAATATTTTCCTAGTGTTACTTGTAGATACTTATAAATTTTCTTCTAGAACTAAGTTAGGCTCATTGTGTGTGTTTCTCTTTAGGAGGTTTAAAAAATTATTGTATTACTATAGTCTTTTTGAATAGTGAGCACAGTAGTCAATTTAATGTTCAGAGTCTACATTTGTAGATGTTCACATCTACTTTAGTGTATTTTAGCAGATTATAAATTATATGTGTCATTTTTGGTAAAAAGAGATATGTTATTGTGGTATTTTTATTATTTCAGTCATTGTCTGCCTTCGAGTTTTTGAATGTTTTTCCATAATTATTCTCTGACATTGTTCTGTTCTTAAAAGATAACCGCCCAAAACCTTTGATAATACACTTTGCCCTACCAGTATGTCACTAATTGAGGCTCAAGTATTTTTTGTTCTTAACTTGTCATTCTGTGAGAATTGAAAATAAGTTAGTTCACCATCACTGTGTACTTTTGCTGGAATGAGGGCTTCCTTGTTAATCAAATAGTTGTTTTGAAACTTGAAATCTTTTTTTTTTCATAAATACTAGTATTTTATTCTAGAGTTTGGGTAGCTCCTTGAATTTTCTGAGAAGGAATCCCATGTGACATATATAGGAAAGCACAAGGGAAGGAATGTTATGCAAACTTCAAGCTGTTTGTACCTGTTAGGAAAATTTGAGTGTTTTAAGTGGAAGAAATTATGAAAATGATAAATCATAAAAATTATAATATTATTTCAAGTTATTTACTTTAAGTGGACATCTTCCTTTACATCTAAATTATATTTAAAATATAATTTACTTGCTTCCTTGGAAACGATCTGATACACTACCACTTGGTAATTTTTTGTATTTCTATAAATTACAGTGACTGTTTTGTTTTTCCTGAACTTAAAAATGTCTTTAATTTTAGTCAGGGAAAAAATATCTCAATTAGCTTTGATTTATAACAGATAAATAATGAAAATTTACCTTTACTCATTCAAGTCAGAGATGAGGCAATGTGTGAGCCATATAATCTTTTATATGATGGCAATATGTGTACTTAAATAATTATCCTACTTTCCTTCTCCTGTTCTTTCTTCTTCCACATGTAGAAAAACTTTAATGACAATTGACTTCCTAGCATTGCTATTTAGTGAAAATTTGAATGGAATGGGACTGATTTTAGCCAAGCATAGAACAGTACATCAATTTTTATTCCTAATTAGACTTGTGAATAGATTTGTTTTATTGAAGTGATAGATTTTCAATCAGAAATGTTGACATGATGATTATGAAAATTCAGTAATACTTAATAACTGAATCATAGAGGCACATGTATTTTATTATACAGAGTAAAAGTTGCCACCCAAAGACCTGATGTTCATTCATTTATGCAGACATATTTGTTGATCATATAGTGTCGGAATAGAATATTGAACAAGTAGACCACTTGCTTTCTCTCATGAAATTCATATTTTAGCATGAGATGGACAAACAAATTGAAAAGTAAGTACAGAAATAAGAAAAATCGGAGAAAGAAAAAACACTACACAAAGAATTAAAATAGGGTGATATTACAGTGAGTGGCAAGGTAAGTAGCTTGTCAGAGAAGATCTCTCTGAGAAGGTGGAATTTTGGCTAAATACTAATGACAAACAAGAGGGAACCAGATATGCAAGTATGAGTGTGTGTGTGTGTGTGTGTGTGTGTGTGTGTATACACATACATACATGTATGAGTTTTATTTGTGTGGAGAGCATGTAATCATTATTTTCCCTCTGCTGATATAATGGAGAATTTGTTCCTCTAGGACATATTAGAACAATGTGTTTATTGCTCTTCAATTTAATTTGCTGGTATCACAATTAATACAATTAGGGTCACTTGGAATGAAACTATTAACAAATTGAGTAATTTACTTTAACAATGTCAATGTGTTCTCACAATTACATTTGCTTTAATTAGTGTACAAGCTATTATTTAATATCATACTTCACATAGAAAAATGTAATAATGCATTCTTGGCTCCTTAAAAAAGAAAGAAGGAAAGTTAATGGACTGAGTGATTTTTGTGGTAGAGCTGTTAGCTGTGAAGTGATGGAGGAGAAAATAGAAAGTCAGAGGGCAAAGTTTGCAAGAATGTAACTAACACATTCTTGGAAGTTACCAGTACCTGGCAAGGTAAGCGCTATTGCCTAAATAGTATTGAAAACTTTTAATGACAGTTAGGAAGGGGAATATATCATCTTGGAAATTTTTAATAGTGTTTAGTTGTAATACTGCAATAATTAAATTTCTGAAAATCATAAAATAGATCATTCCTGACTTACCACCTTTATGGAGTGAAACGTAATGGTGCAGAATATTAAAATGGTGGGAAACAAAAAGTTACAATTACCAAATGAGCTTTTGTTTTATATTTTAATGTAGGTATTTCTGACCTAAGAATTTACTTTAATAGCTAATGAAAAAGCTCTGCAGAAGGAGATGGTGAGCAAGCTTTTCCAATCCTGTGGTTACGTCTTGTATCTGGCCTACTCTGGTGAGGTCAGAAGACCCAGGGAAGAATAAGTGGTTAAATTTCTGTTTTGTTATATGTAGAGTAAGCAGAAGGTGATGAGTTGTCAACCAAGTCATAATTAATAAGATCTACTGTTTTCTCTAAACACAAAAGCAAGATTTACTATCATATTATCAAATGACAGTTTAATGCAGAAAGGAGATAAAAGCAATCCAGACCGTTCAACACTCTTAATTTTAAAAATTAGTTTGATAATCTATTTGCCTAATTTGATCAATTTAAGTTTCTGTTACTTTCATCTTTTTTCCTTTTTATTCCTTTGGCTAATGACAAAAGTTCACAACATGCAAATAAAAAAGGAAGCAGGGGGAATTGTAATTAGGCAATAAATATTTAGGTATAAAATGCAGGAAGCTGCGGGGTGGGGCCAAGATGGCTGAGTAGATGCAGCTGCTCTGTGGCTCCCAGGGTGAAGAATGAAAATGACAGGTAAATCCTGAATCTTCAACTAAGGTATCCAGGTTCCCTCATTGGGACTGACTAGGCGGTTGGCATGACCCATGGAGAGTGAGGAAAAGCATAGTGGAGCGCAACTAGCCACCCAGGAGCTGCACGGAGCTGCTGGATTCCACCCAGGAGCTCCACCCAGGAGTTGCAGCTCCCTTCCCCAGCCAAGGGAGGCAGTGAGTGATTGTGCTACTCTGGCTGGGAAATGGTGTGTTTTTCATGGATCTGTGCAACCCAGGGATCAGGTATCCCCTCTTGAGTCCATGCCACCATGGTCTTGGGTCCCAAGCACAGAGTTGTGCAGACTCTTGGTGGCTGCTTGGGTTGCAGCCAACAGCAGCAGGCTGGAGACCGCCTAAGATGATTCAGTTCCCTGGGGAGGGGCAGCCTCCGCTGTTACTGCAGGTCCAGTCGGCCGTTTTCCCTTGATGGTGCCAGGGAGACTGGGCAGTTTGGACCAGGAGGAGTTGCCCACAGCACAGCACAACGCCTGTAGCAGATCATGGCCAGACTGCTTCATTAGGTGGGTCCTAGATCCAATCCAACTCACCACCGGAGCCACCCTGTGGCAATTTTGGCAACTCCAGGCAGGCGTTTACAGACAGAACTCTGATCTCCCTGTGAAGGAGCCCCTGGAGGGTGGGGCAGCTGCTGTCTCTGCAGATAGCAGTTAGTATTTTCTGCCGGCTGGCTCTAAGGAGTCTGGGTAGTCCAGATGAGGGGAGATTCCCCCCAGCACACTGTACCCACTCCACAAAGGGACAGCCAGACTGCTTCTTTAAGTGGGTCCTTGATTCTGTGCCTCCTGACTGGGTGAGACCTCTCAACAGGAATCACCAAACACCACATATAGGAGTATTCCAGCGGCATCAGGGCTGGAGCTCCTAGAGGAAGGAGCAGCCCATCTGCAGCCTCCACTGGTGATGCTTACAGGTGCGGGGTTGGGGGGTGACCCAGGCAAATAGGGTCTGGAGTGGACTCCCAGGAAACCACAGCAGCGACTATGGAAGAAGGGCCTGACTGTTATTAAAAAAAAAAAAAAGACTTTTAAAAGAAAAACAAACAGAAAGCAACAACAACATAAAAAACCTCATTCAAATGTCAACAGCCTCAAAGACTGAAGGTAGATAAACCCACAAACATGAGAAAAAAATAAATGCAAAAACACTGAAAACTCAAAAAGTCAGAGTGCCTCTTTTCCAAGTGATCGCAGCACCTCTGCAACAAGGACATAGAACTGGGTTGAGGCTGAGATGGATGAACTGACAGAAACAAGCTTCAGAAGGTGGGTAATGGTGAACTTTGCTGATCCAAAGGAGTATGTTCTAACCCAATGCAAAGAAGCTAAGAAATGTGATGAAATATTACAGCAGTTGTTACCCAAAATAACCAGTTTTGAGAGGGACATAAATGACCTGATGGAGCTGAAAAATGCAGCATGAGAACTTTGGAAAGCATATACAAGTATCAGTAGCCATATCCACCAAGTGGAAGAAAGGATATCAGGCTTTGAAGACTGTCTTGTTGAAAGAAAGCATGCAGACAAGCTGAGAGAAAAAACAATGAGCCAGGCACGGTGGCTCATGCTTGTCATCCCAGCACTTTGGGAGGCCAAGGTGCATGGATCACAAGGTCAGGAGTTTGAGACCAGCCTGACCAAAATGGTGAAACCCCATCTCTACTAAAAACACAAAAAGTAGGTGGGCGCAGTGGCGGGTGCCTAATCCCAGCTACTTGTGAGGCTGAGGGAGGAGAATTGCTTGAACCCAGGAGGCGGAGGTTGCAGTGAGCTGAGATCACACCATTACACTGTAGCTTGGGTGACAGAGCAAGACTCCATCTCAAAAAAGAATGAAAAGGAACAAACAAAACCTCCGAGAACTATGGGATTATGTAAAAAGACCAAACCTACCACTGATTGGGGCACCTGAAAGAAATGAGGAGAACGGAACCAAGTTGGAAAACATACTTTAAGATATCATCCAGGAGAACTTCCCCAACCTAGCAAGACGTGCCAACATTCAACTTCAGGAAATACAGAGAAGATACTCTATGAGAAGATCAACCCCAAGACATAATCATCAGATTCTCTAAGGTCAAAATGAAGGAAAAAATGTTAAGTGCAGCCAGAGAGAATGTCCAGGTCACCTACAAAGGAACCCATCAGACTAAGAATGGACTTCTCAGTGGAAATCTTACAAGCTGGAAGAGATTGAAGAAAAAAAAAAAAAAAAAAAAAAAAAAAAGAATTTCCAACCCAGAATTTTATATCTGGCCAACTAAGCTTCATAAACAAAGGAGAAATGAAATCCTTTTCAGACAAGCAAATACTGAGAGAATTCATCACCACCAGGCTTTCCTTGCAAGATTTCTTAAAGGAAGCACTAAATATGGAAAGGAAAAACTGTTACCAGCCACTACAAAAACACGTTGAAGTACACAGACCAATGACATTATGAAGCAACTACATCAACAAGTCTGCAAAATAACCAGCAAGCATCACAATGACAGGATCAAATTCACACATTTAAAAAACACACATAACTTAATTGTAAATGGGCTAAATGCCCCAATTAAAAGCCACACAATGCAGCTGGGGATGGTGGCTCATGCCTGTAATCCCAGCACTTTGAGAGGCCAAGGCGGGAGGATCATGAGGTCAGGAGATTGAGACCAGCCTCGCTAACATGGTAAAACCCTATCTCTACTAAAAAATACAAAAATTAGCCAGACCTGGTGGTGTGTGCCTGTACTCCCAGCTACTTGGTAGGCTGAGGCAGGAGTTTCACTTGATCCCAGGATGTGGAGTTTGTGGTGAGCCAAGATCACTTCACTCCCACCTAGGTGACAGAGCGAGCCTTCATTTAAAAAAAAAGAGATAGACATTTATAACACTAATGCCCATAACGAAAAGCTAGAAAGATCTTAAACCAACATCCTAACAACACAACTAAAAGAGCTAGAGAACCAATAGTAAACAAACCCCAAAGCTACCAGAATGCAAGAAATGGATCAGAGTGGAACTGAAGGAGATAGAGACATGAAAAACTCTTCGAAAAAAAAAAATGAATCCAGGAGCTGACTTTTTGAAAAAATTAATAAAATTGACTGCTAGCTAGACTAATAAGAAAAGAGAGAAGAATCAGAGACAATAAAAAATGATAAAGGGGGTATGACAACTGACCCCACAGAAATACAACCAGCAGAGAATACTATGAACAACTTTATGCAAATAAACTAGAAAATCTAGAAGAAATGGATAAATTCCTGGACACATATATCCTCCCAAGACTGAACCAGGAAGAAGTGAAATCCCTGAATAAACCAATAATAAGTTCTGAAATTGAGACAGTAATAAATAGCCTGCCAACCAAAATATAAAGCCCAGGACCAAATGGATTTACAGCCAAATTCTACCAGAGGTACAAAGAGAAGCCATGAATGAACTCCCATTCACAGTTGCTAACAAGAGAACGAAATAGCTAGGAATACAGCTAACAAGGGAAGTGAAGACCTCTTCAAGGAGAATTACAAATCACTGCTCAAGGAAATCAGAGACGACACAAACAAATGGAAAACCATTTCATGCTTATGGATAGTAAGAAACATTATCATGAAAATGGCTATACTGCTGAAAGTAATTTATAGATCTAATGTTATTCCCATTAAATTACCACTGACATTCTTCACAGTAGTAGAAAAAAACTTTTCAAATACATTTGGAACCAAAAAAAAAAGCGCAAATGCCAAGACAGTCCTAAGCACAAAGAACAATGCTGTAGGTGTTATGCTACCTGACTTTAAGCTACACTATAAAGCTACAGTAACCAAAACAGCATGGTACTGGTACAAAACCAGATACATAGACCAATGGAAGAGAGTAGAGAACTCAGACATAAGACTGCACATCTACAAACATCTGATTTTTTGACAAACCTGACAAAAACAAGCAATAGGGAAGGATTCCCTATTTAATAAATGGCACTGGGAGAACTGGCTAGCCATTTGCAGAAATTGAAACTGGACCCCTGCCTTACACCTTATACAAAAATTAACTGAGGATTAAAGATTTAAACTATGAAACTCTAAAAACCCTAGAAGAAAATCTAGGTAGTAGCATTCGGGACATAGGCATAGGTAAAGATTTTATGATGAAATCCCCAAAAGCAATTTTAACAAAAGCAAAAATTGACAAACTGGATCTAATTAAACTATAGAGCTTTTGCACAGCAAAAGAAACTGTGACCAGTGTGAACAGACAGTGTATAGTGTGGGAGAAAGTTTTTGCAATCCATCTGACAAAGATCTAAAATCTAGAGTCTATATAAATTTACAAGAAAAAAAACAACCCCACTAAAAAGTGGGGAAAGGACATGAACACACTTCTCAATAGAAGACATACATGTGGCCAAAAAACATATGAGAAAAAGTTCAGCATCACTGATCATTAGAGAAATGGAAATCAAAAGTGCAGTGATCTACCATCTCACACCAGTAAGAATGGCGATTATTAAGAAGTCAAGAAACAACAGATGTTGGTGAGGTAAAGAGAAACAGGAATGGTTTTACACTATTGGTGGGAATGTAAATTAGGGACCTCTTGGGAAGGGGTGGGAGTAGGGAGAGCAAAACGAAAATGCAAGAAAATTGAAGAATATACAGATTTCAAGGAAAGAGTTTCATAGGAGTGTATTTACTTTTTCAACACTTATGAGTGTTTATGCAACAATCCCCCACTGAACTGCAATGTTTATTTTAAATTCTGAGGTCAGTCTACCAGGTTGTTCACAGATGTGATGAGTCAGGGATAGAATGGTTTACTGAGGAACAATCTACTTAGCAATACTAGAAAATTAGGTAATTTTAAAAATAGCATTGTGACTCTTTCATAAGCAGACTACTACTTGCTTAGTTACTACATATACTATGGTAAACATTTGATCCTTATTTGATGCTCATTGCACCCATTCTCTAAATTTTATTTTTAATTTAAAAATGATTGATTTGTTGATTGCTTAACCCAGCAGTCCCCAGCTTTTTTGGCACCAGGGACTGACTTTATGGAAGACAATTTTTGCATGGACCAGGGAGGGGTGGGGGATGGTTTCAGGATGAAACTGTAGGCTGATCACATCAGATCATCGGGCATTAGTTTCTCATTAAAGAGCATGCATCCTTGATCCCTCATATGTGCAGTTCACAATAGAGTTTATGCCCCTATGAGAGTTTAATGCCACTTCATATTTGACAAGAGGCAGAGCTCAGGTGGTAATGCATGGTCACCCACCACTCATGTCCTACTGTGTGGCCCGGTTCCCAACAGGCCAAAGACCGGATGTACATATGGCAGATACTCAACATCATAAGTTATCAGGGAATTGCAAATTAAAATAACACCGAGATCCCACTGTGTACCTATTTGCAGGATTAAGATTCCAAACAGTGACAACATAAAATGCACACAAGAATATGGAGCGACAGAAACTTATTTATTGCTGGTGGGAATGCAAAATGTTACAACCACTTTGGAAGACCGTTTAACAGTTTCTTACAAAATTGTACATACTCTTACCATATGATCCAGCAATTTTGCTCCTTGGTATTTACCCAAGTGAGTTGAAAACTTAAGTCTGTGGAGATCTGCACACAAATGTTTATAGCAGCCCTATTCTTAATTGCCAAAACTTGGAAACAACCAAGATATCCTTCAGCAGACACTGGATTAACAAACTGTGGCACATGTATACAATAGAATTATTCAGTGATAAAAAGAGTAAGTTTTCAAGCCACAAAAAGACATGGAAAAAACTTTAAAAGCACATATGGATAAGTAAAAGAAGCTAATCTGAAAAGGCTACATACATTATTCCAATTGTATGACGTTCTGGAAATAGATAAACTAAGACAGTGAAAACATCAGTGGTTGCCAAGGGGCCCAGGAAATGGAGGAAAGAATGAATAGATGGAACACAGAAGATCTTTAGGGCAGTAAAACGATTCTGTATGGTACTCTAATGTGGACACATGTCATTATAAATTGTCAAAACCTATAAAACATATAGCACAAAGAATGAGGCTTAATGTAAAACTATGGAGTTTAATAATGATATATTACCATTGGCACATTCATATAACAGATGTGCCATGCTAATGCAGGATGTTAATGATAGTGGAAACTGTGTGTGTGTGGTAGGGTATGTATGAACTCTCTTAAGTTTTTCTATAAGCTCAAAACTGCTTTTAAAAATAATAAAATCTATTAATTAAAAAGAATCCAAGACCCCAGGATTCTTCTTCTATTGATTTTTACTTTTTCAGATGGTATGGTAACTTTTCCTTTAATGTAAATACATGCTTAGTTTATTTGAAATACGTGAATACTCAAAATTAGTGATTCTTGAAATTACAAATTATTAGAAATAGATGTGTTAGGTTCTCTGCTTATATCTCTCCATTACTGTAGCTCAAACCTTTTTAGTTTATAGTTCTCAGTCTCACTCCTAGAATAGGCCAAATCCTTCTCTAATCTAATCTTTTGCATGGGTGGTTTTTGTAACTCATGACCTTCCAACATCTAATTCTTCATTTGACAATTTTTGTAAGACTTCTCTTGTTAATTAGTGAGCAAAGTGCTTTGCAAAAAATGACCAATCCTTAATTTTAGATTGGAAATATTTTCATAATCATTTTTACATTAACTCATTATGTTTTTATGTTAACTCTTAATGCAATTTTTCTGTATATTGATAGCTTGGCTACTTAATAATGGGCAGGGCAGAGAAATCTTAGTACACCTGTCAAATGTCAATCTGAGGTCAGTTTTTATAGTAGATTATTTTCTAGAATAGTGGTCAAACTTTTTCTTACAGGGCCAGATAGTAAATATTTTAGGTCATGCCATGTTAGCATGAAAGGAGCCTAAGACAATAAATAAACAAATTAGTGTAGATGTGTTCCAGGAAAACATTATTTACTAAAACAAGAGGCTAACCAGTTTGTCCAGTGGATTGTAGTTTGTTGACCACTGTTGTAAAATAACTATCACTATGCTATTGAAATAATATCTGTAGTGAGAATGTGACAGAGTACTAGGATATGCCATTTTCCAATATTTTCTTTAAATAGACTATCGTAAAAAAACACCACTAGAGAAGCTGCCCATGAGTTGGGCAAAACAAAGGCATGCACTTGCTCTGGTCTTGTAGGAAGCTGCCAGAAAGGTTGAAACATTCAACCACAGTTCTTTCATTATCAAGTTTGCATAGCTCCCTCTAGCACTAGGAACACCAGCTGCCACTTTACTGTTGCAGTAGATCTAGAGGGTGAAGATGTTAGGTGGGCTATTTAAAATGCCACAGTGTGCTGTTAATTGTTATCTCAATGCAGTAGATTCTGTCTTTATTAATCTTTCCTCTGTGTAAGTTTTGACTAGATTTCAGAGATCTGCAAAAGTTGTTTCTTAAAGTTTTTGCCAGCTTGTTTGTTGTTTTTGTGGAAGGGCAGAACCCTGTAGTTACCCGATCTGCCATTATTGGTGTCACTACTACTCATGTACTGTGAAGACACTTTTAAAATTTTACTAAAAAAATTATATCTTTAAAAATAATTGAATGTAGAGAGCACAAAAACTAATAATGTTTTCAGACATATGCATGGAGGAATCACAAACCTCGCAGTTCCTTTAAAAAAATAAACTCATTCCTTATTTCAGTACCAGAAGCATTTAGTAAATCCTAAATAGTCATTTTTCTCTTTTTCATTATTAGAAGGTGGTATGCATAATAGCAGCATACATCAGAATTGCTCAGTGTTGATTTTATGTTCTCTAATATAATTTCCGTATCTTATGTTTATCGTATCTCTATTAAGTAATTTAATAGTATTTTCCAGAGTTACTTTGCAAAAGTAAATCATTGACTATATTACTCTTTTTGATTTTGTTAAGAAGGTTCAAGTAGAGTGAGTGTGGGTTCCTCGTTTTCCTCTCTCGGCTCTCATCATATAAGTACAGAGATTTTGTCTTGTATCCTGTAAATTCACCCTAAAGAAAGGAAGTCTATGGTAGCCTATATACTTGTTTTAAGGCCAGGCCTAGTGGCTCATACCTGTATTCCTGCTATTTTGAGAAGCTGAGACAGGAGGCCCACTTGATCTCAAGAGTTCATGCCCAGCCTGGGCAGTACAGGGAAGACCCTATCTCTACAAAAAATTTAAAAAATTAGCTGAGCATAGTGGCATGCATCTGTAGTCTCAGCTAATCGGGAGGCTGAGATGGGAGGCTCCCTTGAGCCTAGAGGGGAGGGGGGTGGGAATACACACACACCCCATCACCTACATCTGGCATCTCTCCCCTTGCTATCTCTCCCCCGCTCCCCCCCCCCCCCCCCCCCCCCCCCCTTTCCCCCCCCCCCCCCCCCCCGTGTTACCTGTTTTCTTAGTTATAAAAGTCACCTCAGGGTGCTTGGAGTAATGATGGTTGTTACTCACACCTGGGGCGGGAGACCTTCTGTCATTTATTCAGTTTCTGATTAATTTGTTTCTGAAGTTTTAGTTCTACCTCCACCATAGTAAACTGTTAAGTTTTGTTATCTCCTAATAGGCTTTTTAATTAAGTTGTTATTAATTATGTCATCAGGAGTGTGACAGGTTTCATATTGAAAATAGTACTCTATTGCACATATTTTATGTTGAAATAATATTGAACTTCATTTTCTGTTCCCGTCTTTAAGGATAAACTGAGTGATTCACAAATTAACATTAGGCGGGAAAAGGAGATCTTTTGGGTAGGGTTCTTTTGATACTTTATATCCAGTGATATAGGTATAGGTAATGTCTTTAGGTGGTATAGGTAATGTCTTTTTCTAGTTAGGCCATTTTCTGAAGTTATCTAATGGTTTTGAGAGAATTTTTTGAAGATAAAATTTTGTTTTCCTAAATTTCATGTCCAGGCTGCTGTAATTAATAGCTAATTTTAAGAACTAAATAAGGTATGGGCCAAAATGTCCAGTAGACAGTCTTTATTTTTTATTAATTAATTAATCAATTAATTATTTATTTGTCTTGGTGTTTACTTTCCCATCCCACATTCTTGGGATAGCCTTCACTTAAGTTCCACAGGAAATGGCTGGCATTACCTCATGAAAGGGCTGTCAGAGCTGCCTGGGAAGAAGGTGTGCCTTGGGGAACTGGGAAGATGCCGTCAGTGTGGGTGGGCAAGAGGACAGCCAGTCATCCCACTGCCAACCCAGTAGCTTCCAGAGGCAGGTGCCTAGGTGCTACCAGGTCCCCTCACAGGGATAGGGGCAGGGACTGCACCTCCCCCAGGCACTGGTCGTAGGCTTCCTGGTACTCCTTGTGGGGCTTGACCATTATCACACAGGTGGGGTGCTTGGTGCCTGCGGCTGCACCCAGGTCCGTCTTAGAGGGGATATAGACACAGGGCAGATTTCTGTCCTCACACATGACTGGGAGATGGCAGTATACCTCAATGGGCAGTGTGTCCCCTGCCAAAACCATGATCCTTTTTTCTCCTTTGTTGACAAACTTCTGAACCTCTTTCACCCCGCGCGGAATCTGCTTCTGCTTCAGGGCTTTTTTGATGGATTTGTAGAGCTTCTGCGCCAGGCAGCAAGAAGCTAGGGGCTGCGCGATGGGGTTCTGGTTGACCAGGAGCTCCCGGTAGGTCCGCTCCCTGGAGCACGCCTACGCCTGAGCCTCGGGGCCGGTCCAGATCTCCTTTTATTTTGGTCATCGCAGCGGCCTCAGAAACCTAGTCCCAAGGGGGCGAGTCCACGCGGTCCGCAGCTCTAGGCATCACTGGACAGTATTTATTTTGTACTCTTTCAAAGGTTAAATTATTTTTTACAGCTGTCAGGCATACTACTTTAATAGTACTTTATGTACTTTTAATTAATTGTGTGTTAAATTTAACATCACAAGTAGCTTATTAACAAATGTTTTGTTAAACTTCACTTAAAAATGCAGTAAATATCTGACAGTTTCTATACCTTCTTTTAATGAGTCTGATTAATTTGATAAACGTGAACACTGTTAATACTATACAATTCATATATGAATTTTGTATTTGCATACACATCAATAAGATTTATTTTTATGGTACATTAAAAACTTAGTGTAATAGTACAGTCTACTCAAACATAAACCAAAACTGAGTAGAAATTTTGGTTATGGATTGAACATTTAAATGTAAAGTTTTGAGTTTTCTTCTCAAGCCCCTCCCCCCAAGAAAAGTAATTGATTTAAGCCATTTGCTATTGCCAAGGCAAATATAAATAGGTTTCATTTAGACCTTCTAAATTTATGGAAGCAATTAGAAATCAAAATTTAGAGCCTACTAGGAACTATTTTAGGGGAGGAAGTATGAGGTGGGTGGGGGTAGTTTAAGAATGGTTTTTAATGGTATTCTATGGAATCCATTTATAACTACTTGCAGTTCTTAAATGGTTTATCTACTTTTAGAGGTGGCTGTTAAAGTTCTCTGCAAAGCCTAAGAGGTGCTGTTCTTACTAACTTCTAGGCAAGAGTCGAAGTTTAGGTGTGAGAGCAAGTGATGAAAATGCTAGGAACTATTTACATGCGTGGTCATTTCTTGCCATTTAAACACACATATACACACATTCACATAGATCAGGTTTATATTTATGCACAATCTGGCCTTTTAACAAAGAAAAATAAGCCTGTGTTTAGGCTGCCACTGATAAAAACAAAACAGCTGAGACTTTAATGAACACCATACTCAGGGCATGTAGGACATAAGGCGAATTAAGCAGGTTACAAACGGCACATCTTCTGTTTAGATATGGGAGATCTCCCCAATCCTGACAATTAGTTGTACTGACAAGGCAAGCAGACAGTCAGAAACAGAAGGAGATCATTTGTATCAATTTGAGAAACAGAACTAGTAATGAAAAAATAGCCACATAAAATAGTTCGTCTTTTGCTTTAAAATTGTTCTTTCTCTATATTCGCTCCAAAAATAAATACACACTGGTAAACAAAAGCTTCTTTTGTTTGCAAATAAAGACCAACTTAGTTTTTATTTTTATTTTTTAAAAAAGATTTTTCTGGACACTCAAACGAATTTTAATCTTGGTAACCTGACAGCTTTGTTTAAACATTGAATATGAGTTCCCTTTCATGAAAATCTTTTCAAAGTATAGTGGTTCAGCTGTGAAAACCTGAATACATTAATGATGACAAAGAAGCTCCAGAATGAGCCAACATTTGTTTTGTTCTCTTTCAACATTTCTTGATAAATTGCATACACAAAAGTATTGCAGGATTATTTTAATTTCTCCTTATTTCTTTGCTAATAAATGTCTTTGTGTTTACCCTTTTACATCCAATACCTTACTATTAATCACTTTATATTATTTATTTTTAAATGACTTTAAGAATTTGTTTTTTAAACTATGCCTAAAGGTACATATTACAGGGAACATTTGAACAGTTGCTTTTGGTGTATGTGATTACACATCAAAATCCATGACTCTAAGTTTTGGATCACTGTTTTCTATAATAAACCACTTGCAATGCTCAGACAATTGTGTTCTGAAGGAGTTTATTTAAGGATCATTTTCTTTGTAGCTTAATTTATTTAAAAAAATGAGTTGGCCAGGCATGGTGGCTCATGCCTGTAATCCCAGCACTTTGGGAGGCTGAGGCAGGTGGATCGTCTGAGGTCAGGAGTTCGAGACCAGTCTGCCAGACAACATGGTGAAACCCCATCTCTACTAAAAATACAAAAATTAGCAGGGCGTGGTGGTGCATGTGTGTAATTGCAGCTTCTTGGGAGGTTGAGGCAGGAGAATTTCTTGAACCTGGGAGGTGGAGGTTGCAATGAACTGAGATCGAGCCACTGCACTCCAGCCTGGGCAACAAGAGCAAGACTCCGTCACAAAAAAAAGTCATTTGCCACAAATGCAATATTGAAGTATTTTAATACAACGCATTTTTAAGGCTTTATAGCATACTTATTCTACATAGTCATTCTTATGAAATGTGGCATGGTTAATTTTTCTGAAATAAATGTTTCCTTTGTGAGAAGTTTTTATTTTTGAAATTTTATGTGTGTGTCCTGTCTTGTTTTAAAAAGATAAGAGGCATCATTTGGGACATACTCTGTGAAGATAAGCTTTTTCTTTTCTTTTTTTTTTAAGATACAGGTCTCACTCTGTGGCCCAGGCTAGAGTGCAGTGGCATGATCATGGCTCACTGCAACCTCTACCTCATGGGCTCAAGTTGTCATGGAATACTTGGGGTGTTGCTTTGCCAGCCAAGAACTTTTGTGGCAGACAGCACCTTCTACCCCAGTACTGCTTGCGCCCACCAAACTTGTTCCACCCACTTGGCTTGGCAGGCTCTGCTTGGCTTATGCTACTCGCCCAAATCCCATGCCTAACAAGGGCAAGCCAGGCACAGAGTGGAGTGAGTGTGGGGTCTGGCCACTGGGTACAGCCAGGCACATTGGTTGCTTCAGCGGGGCGGGCAGCCCTAGGTGCTGGCACAGACACTAACTCTGTGAAAGGCTGCAGCTGGATCAGATGTACTGCAAGCGACTTCTGTTGTGGCCGCCCACATCTTGGCAAGGGGGATGTGATGACATGTAGAAGCTTGGAGACACCAGGGACCACAGAGCCCCAAAGAGGTTGTCACAGCCCTGGTTTGGGGAGCCCCTGAGTCTGGAGTCCCCAAAGGGCCCTGGCTCTTCTCTCCTTTTGGTTACCAACAACATGGCTAGGAATGTTGTGGGGCATGTTTCAGCCATTTGCATTATAGCTCTTTTAGTCCCGACATTCGGCAGGTCCCAAGTTCTTGTCCTGCATCTGGGAAGAATGAGGTATGTGGACAACTGGAGGGTCAGCAAGGCAGAGAGGAGCTTCAGTGAGTGACAGCAGCTCTAGAGGGATCAGAAGTGGTAGCTCCTTTCCACAGGCACGTCATCCTGATGAGTGTCCAGCTCTCAGTGGAGAGGAGACTGGCCGTGGGCAGCTCCTTTCTGAAGGCAGGTCATCTGAACAAATGTCCAGCTGTCAGTGGAGATGAGACCTGGAGTGGTTAGCTCCTTTTCACAGGCATGTTGTCTCGGTGATTTGAGGAGACTTAGGTGGGTAATTGCCTCCCGTACCTGGTTATCCTGGCAGGGTCCAAGGTTTTTATGGGCTCAGAAGTGAGGAAGTACCTGTTGATTGGTCCATGGGCAGGGAAAAAGCACCATAGGTTCTCACTCCTGGCAGAGGACTTTACCCAGAAGTGACAGTCCTGCCCCCAGGCTTCAGGCCATACATGGCTTGAAGGTGGGGCTTCACTGGGGACTTGCCTGTTTCTGCCCAGGACCATGTCTGCCTCCTGCCACCACCAACCTGTCATCCATGGCACCCAGGCTGTTTGAGCCGAGGGCTGCTTGCAGGCACACACTGAGCCATCCCTAGCCCCCATCACCCTCCCTCCTATGCTCGTGGTTGCCCAAAGTCCAGAAGGGGCTGAGGTGGCAGGAGGCTGGCATGTCAGTGCCGCCCCATGTGTAGACACACCAAGCTGGGTTGTGACATCACCTGGGCTCAGCCACATCTTTGCTTCACCCCTGAGAGGATACCAGGAGCAGGGAGAGGCCAGGCCGCAGCAGCAGGCACTTTGAAGACTGTGGGATAAGGGGCTTCCTAGGACCCCAAGAGTGCAGGAATGCCTCAGTCTGGAGCTGCAGCTGAGTGGCCGTAGCTGTGCCCCAGGGCAAGGAAGGGGTCCAGCCCTGCCTACTCGGTAGGGAGAGGGGCTCCCGCCTGTTCTTGGCTCCTGCGGGCTCACAGAGCATGCAGCCCCAGCCAGCGCCTCCCCTGCTGCACTCAGCATCTTCACAGTGGCTCCTCCAAATGGGCCGCTGCTGCCATTAACGGTGATCTTCCCACCTCCGTCTCCTGAGTAACTAGGACTACAGATACATAAGAACCATGCCTGGCTAATTTTTTAATTTCTTTGTAGAGATTGGATCTCACTCTGTTGCCCAGGCCAGTCTCAAATTCCTGGACTCCATCCACGTCGGCCTACTAAAGTGCTGGGATTCAGGCATTAACTATCATGACTATCCTCTTTCCTGATTTTTAAAGTTTAAACATGTTTATTCCATTTACAAAATGCTTTCCAGTAAAAATGTATCACAGAGTTTTGCGAATTTAGTATTTTTTTTTAAATAATTTCTTGAACTACACCTTGGTATATTATTGTTTGAAGATATTTTCCTCCCCTCCCCAGGCACAACCATGCCTGGCTAATTTTGTATTTTTAGTATAGATGGGGTTTCATCATGTTGGTCAGGCTGGTCTCAAACTCCTGACCTCAGGTGATCCACCCGCCTCGGCCTCCCAAAATGCTGGGATTACAGGTGTGAGCCACTGTACCCAGCCAGGAATGGTTTCTTAAAGCATCTCTTTGAGTAATTTGACATTTAAGGAGGCTTGATAGAAAAGTTCCAGGGAAGAAGCTAAGTGTTCTCAAGAAGAATGACACAGAGTCTATTCATACCCCATTTTTTGGTGGGTAGGGATTTAACTGCATAGGCCACTTGCTTGGCAAGGCAGCTTTTTGTCTACCAAGGGCAATCTGAAGAGCCTACATGTGTGAACCTCACATATGTGCAGCCTTTCAGTAGCAGGGGATGGCTGTGCCAGGTGGTAAACAGAATTTCCGGGGGTGGGGGGGAGCAATAACAAGGTCTCCTATACCTTCCCTTTATTGAAAGCTGCCAAGAGAGTGGGACATAAATTTCTGGGAGAGACATAAGAAGCCATGTCTTTCATGTTACTAAAAAGTTAATACAATAGGCCATTTCAGGATCCCTACCCTTGAGTGCTCTAAAGATAGACATGTGTTTGGAGAATTTTTCTTGAACATATCCAATCCCTACTTCTTGGGTTTCCCATGAAAAGAGTTGTTCCCCTTTTCTACAGAACTGGGGCTATCACAAATTCCTTACTCATGCTTCTCAAAGAATTAACCCAGAGGAAGTTAAACTTCTTATATAAGCATAGTCAGAGGACTGTTCTCACTGAGGACCTCTGGAGCCCCCCCAAAAAGCTGACTATCCTTCCACACTCAACTCACAACCTTCTTAGCTACAGTAACATAGACCGTCTAGGTAGCTTGCTATAAATTATAAATAGAGCTGAACTTCCCGATGAGTCATGTATCAGCTTTTTCTTCCTCTCTCTTTTAATTTTATTTGAATACAAGTAATGTGCTTACACAGATTTAAAGATCAGTATCGCTCTCCTTTCTGAAGTGCGTATGTCTGACCATCAGTATTTCAATATCAGATAGTGAATGAGGCCCACAAAGTTTCATCATCCAGAATGGAGGCCGATTTTTCTCTGCACAACATCTCACCTTAGCTGTGCATGGCTTTCCAGAAAGTAATTCTCCTTTTCTGTTGCCAGGATATCACTGATTTGCCGGCACTAGGAGAGCTGATCTGGTGGATAGAGTCTACCAGCTATCAAAAATTATCACTGTATCTTTTTTCTTTTTTTTTTTCAGATTCACTCAACAGATACCCTTCACTACATTTTTTTTTTTAAAGAAGTAGTTAGTGTTTCTAATTTTCTAATTCATATGTCTTCTTTAGGTTCTGTGGTCACAGTTCACACATGTTTCTTGTTGCCTTTACCATGTACAGCACCAGATTTAAGCTTTACCTGGTTAGCTAAGTCAGTCGTCAGGTAACTGTTTCACTTTTGGCCTTTTGAAATTTATGGGAATTTGTAAAACCTCCAGGCTTTTTTTGTTGTTGTTTTGTTTTTTGAGATGGAGTCTTGCTCTGTCACCCAGGCTGGAGTGCAGTGCGGCAGTCTTGGTTCACTGCAACCTCCACCTCCTGAGTTCAAGAGATCCTCCCAACTCAGCCTCTGAGTAGCTGGGATTACAGGTCCCCACCATCACTCCCAGGTAATTTTTATATTTTTAGTGGAGATGGTATTTCACCATGTTGGCCAGGCTGGTCTTGAACTCCTGGCCTCAAGTAATCCACCCACCTCGGCCTCCTAGAGTGCTGGAATTACAGGCATGAGCCACCATGCCTGGCCTGTTACTTTGTTTTTGAATCGGAGCCTCACTCTGTTGCCCAGACTGGAGTACAGTGGCAGAATCTCAACTCACTGCCTCTTCCACCTCCCTGGTTCAAGTGATCCCTCCCCTCCCCTCCCCTCCCCTCCCCTCCCCTTCTTCCCCCTTTTCTTTTTTCCCCCCTTTTCTTTTTTTCCCCCTTTTTTTCCCCCTTTTCTTTTTCTCCCTTTCCTGAGATGGGGTCTCTCTCACCCAGGTTTGTGCACAGTGGTGCAATCACAGTACGCTGTAGCCTCAACCTGCTGGGCTCAAGTGATCTTCTTGTGTCAGCCTCTGGAGTAGCTGGGACTTAAGCTATCATGCCTGGCTAATTTTTAGATTTGTTTTTGTGGAGACAGTGTCTCAGTATGTTTTCCATCTGGTCTTGAACTCCTGGGCTCAACAGTTCTCCTGCCTCAGCCTCCTCAAAAGCTAGGATTATGGACGTGAGTCACAACACCCAGCCTGAGCATGTTTTCAGTTGGCATTTATCTAGCTCAATGACTAAAATGAGCTGTGTAGCCATTTATTTACCAAGCATTAGTATTTCACATTTTTCATAGTGTATCATTTAACTTTTGTTGCATAGCATACTATCCCTAAACTTGGTTATACTATATAGTAAGGATTTATTATGGGTGACAGTAAAGTGACCAAGTTGAGTAATTCTCTTACTCTGAGCTGAGTTTGCTTACATGTCTAAGCAATGGGTGATCTAAGATGGTGTCACTGGTATCTGCAGACTGACTGTCTCATCCTCCAGCAGGGTGGCCATCACTTGTTTACATGGTGATATCAGCTTTCCAAATAAACTGCCAAGTTTCAGGATTTCATGAGACCTAGACTTGGAACTGTGACCTTGTCAGATCTGCCACATTTTCTTGGCCAAGGCAAGTAACAAAGCCAGCTAGAGGCAAGAGGTAGCAAAAGTTGTATTTTTGTATACTAGCAGTGAACAATCCTACAATAATTTTAAGCAAAAATTCTATTGATGATAACATAAAAAGAATTAAATAGGAATACATTTAATACCAGAGTAGAAGAAGTACATTGACATCTATAAAACATTACTGGAAAAAATGAAGGAAGTTATAAATAAGTAGACATTTCATATTCCTGTATTAGAAGACTCAGTATTACCATGCTGCCACTACCTTTTGATGGAAGAAGCTGGACAGTTACACCCTAAAAGTCATATGTTTAGGAAGAGAATAATTGGGCCATTAATATCATCAACTTTTCACAGATACTAATCCGAAAATAAATGAACATTTATGATATGTAAATATTCTATGTTAATAAGAATCAGCCAAAAAAAGATGGCATTACTGGACATAAAATAATTAACTGAAAACCTAAGCTGATTGACTGAAAAATAGTGGAAGCAATGAGAACTCAATTAAGGCAGCTAATGGTAAACAAGCAAAAAAACAAATTTTTCCTATATTTCTGGGTTTTCCAAATTAAAAATGTATACATGTGAAAAGGTTGTACTGAGGTCTTTAAATAAATTCTGTAATCAAATTTATTTCAATCACATCTCTAGAGAGTTTATTTTAAGCTTTAAAATATCTTTCTAAAAATCATTCACAATTATGAACTGTTTGAAAAGACAATATGTGTATTCTCTTGTGTGAACATTTTTTATGACTGAATTGGAAAACTAAGGTGTAGTGGATACATTTCTATAAAGAGAAGAATTATTGAAATAGAGTTCAATTCAGTAAAATATTAAGTACTCTCTAAGATTAGAGTATACACATTGCTTTCTAGGTTATATTATAGACATCAAAAACTGTGGTTACATAAACTGATGTATAGCTGTTAAGTATGTACGAAAACTTTAAAAATGAGAAAAGTTTGTTATTTGTTAAAGTGATTTTTATAATGGACATACAATGATATATACAGTTATATCACAAGTTTTAAAATGTAAAAGAAGAAATAAATTTCTCCATGATCCTATAACCATTAATGTACTGGAAGAAATAATTATAATCTCAGAAAGAAAACACCAGTCCCAATTTGGCGACAGATGGTTTCTAATAAACATAAAGAGAAAATTCTTTCAGAGAATTGAAAAATAGAGAATGTTTTCAAATTTTTATTACATGACTAGTATAACTTTTGTAGCAATATTAGTCAAGTGCTATGAAAAAGTACAGTCCATTCTTGCTAATGAATATAGATAAAAATAAAATATTAATAAACAGAACCTAGCCTATGTAAAAAGATAACATATTTTACCAAATTTTGTTTATCCTGGGAACGCAGGGTTAGTACTTAAAGAAAATCTATTCCTGTATTTCACCTTATTAACAAAGTGGAAAAGTCATTTCAGTAGTTGTAGGGGAAATGTTCACAAAAATTCACATAAGTTCATGATAAAATAGCTGTTAACAAACTGTGGATTGAGACCTTCTTAAATATGAAAAAGGGCATTTATAAAAGAATTACAGCAAAATCCTCCTCATGGTAAAATGTTAAAAGTTTTCTCTTTAAAATTAGGCACATATACACCATGGAATACTATGCAGCCATAAAAAAGGATGAGTTCATGTCCTTCGCGGGGACATGGATGAAGCTGGAAACCATCATTCTCAGCGAACTGACAAAACAACAGAAAACCAAACACCGTATGTTCTCACTCATAAGTAGGTGTTGAACAATGAGAACACATGGACACTTGGAGGGGAACATCACACACCAGGGCCTGTTGGGGGTGGGGTGGGGGCTAGGGGAAGATAGCAGGGGGTTGGGGGATTGGGGAGCGATAACATTAGGAGAAATATCTACTGTAGATTACGGGGGGATGGATGCAGCAAACCACCATGGTATGTGGATACCTAGGTAACAATCCTGCCCTATACGCACATGTACTCCAGAACTTAAGGTATAGTTTAAAAACACACACACAAAATAACAAAATAAAATTAGAAATACAAGTAGAATCCACACATAAATGATGAGAATTTGATAATTTAGTTTACCTGTATTCCCTGTTGTAAAATTAGTGTGAAAAATCCATCGCACTTAGAAATATACCAGCAATAAAAATACAGCATATATAACAGTATAAAATATTAATAACCCTTCAATAAATCCAGTAAACTATGTGGTAGTTTTTGTGCAGAATGTTATGAAATTTTATTGGAAGACATTTAAGAAGACCTGAATAAATAATAGAGGACAATGATCATGGATAAGAAGACTTACTGTCACAGAGTTATGAGGTTTTCCCCAAATTGATCTATAGACTCAGTATATTTTTCAGTCAAAATTTTTTCAGTGGTTTGTTCTTTTGAGTAACTTTGCAGGTTAATTCAAGTATTTAATAGAAAAACAAAAGGTTTAATTGACAAGGCACTTCTGAAAAAGAACATACACATGTTATATAACGAGGTAATATGATAATGGCTCATGACTTGATAAATAGACCAGTGAGAAGAACAGCTAAGCAGATAGACCCAAACATATGAAAACCAAATGTGACAGCTGGCATTGCAGAGCAGTGGTGAAGGAATGGCATCGTCATTAAGCCGTGCTGCAGACAACTGATTTTTCATTTGGGTGGAAAACAAAAATGAATTATTTTCTCACATCTTATTGACAATACCAAATTCTCCTAAATCAAAAACTTAAACGTGTAAAGCAAAACTATAGAACTTCTAGAAGAAAATATAATTTAAAACACGAAAAAGTAAAAATATATATAGAATTATTGCAAAATCAAAAACTATTACGACACTGTAAACAGAGAGTGAAAATACAAACCACAGTCTGAGAAAAGATAATAACAAAACTTAAAAATTTAGCATCCAGGAGGTATGAAGAATTCTTACGAATTAATAAGAAAATGGCATGAAATAGGCCTGTATTTTGTAGTAAAGGAACCATACAACAGCCATATATTTATGAAGAATTTAAAGTCCTTGTTAGATAACATTGTGATACCTTCTAGATTGGTAAAAATTAAATACCATGAGTTTGCCACCATGTGAAGAAATGTGAGCTCTGCTACATTGCTGATAGGAGTTCAGTTGGTTCAAACATTTTGGAAATAATTTGGCATTACAAAGCAATTGAATATGACCATACCCCAGGAACACAAGGTAACTATTGCATGTCTACGTAAAGAATTGTGTATAAGAATATTGTTTGTAATAACAAAACTGGAAACAGTCCAAATGTGCTTCCGCAGTGCAAAGAGTTTCTTCAATTTCTGGCTGGGAATGCAATTCTCAGGAGAGAGGTGATAGTGGATTTAGATTGGGAGGAGAACTAGTGGAAATAAAGATAATTCAACAGAACAGGATATAATTTTGATGTAGGGTAGAGAAAACTACTTGTTGATCAATTGATTGCAGGATGGTGAGGTAAAAGATTCATCTAGAAAAATTCCTAGGTTTTTGGCATTGGGCAACTGACTAGAGAGTTGATACCATTTAATAAAGTGTTGGAAAATTGATGAAAAATTGAATTTGAAGGGAGTGAGTGGGGAGGAGAAATAAAAATTTTTGTTTGCCTTATATGGTGACATCTGAGATGTCTGTTAGACATTTATTAGTGGAGGTGGATATATGAGTCTGTGATTGTGGGAAGATGTAGTCTTAAGATATAGGTTGAGGGGAAGTTAACACATGGATGGTGTTAGATTTGGGAACATAAATAGAGGGGGGCAAGGTAGAGCCACAAATTACTCTTAACATTTTGAGATTTGTAAAGAAGGGTTTGATATCTTTAATATCTGAAAATTCAGATGAACACAATCAAAAAATTACCAAAGGACATAAACTAGCAATTCTCAAGAAATATTTTAGATGCTTAATTATATGCAGAATGACCTCATTTGCCATATAAGGAATGACTTTAAAGCAAGTTTGTTTTTTTTGTTTTTTGCTTCTTCTACATTGTCAGGTTAAAAATGTAATACAACCGGGCATTGCTTGAAGTCTAGGGAATTGGATATTTTCATATAGGTTTTGTGGGAATACAGATTGGTATTATCCTTCTGTCATTCAGTTTATCAATATATATTGTAAGTCTTAATGTGTCCTTGTCCATTAACATTCATTTTAATTTTTTTCTTTCTGAAAGTCTGTGTTTCTCCTGCCCTTGCCTGTTTTTTACTTTCAGTGTCAATGGTGCGTTAAAATAGATTTAAATGTGCATAGTTGATTGGTTGAACGCAAAGTTTTTCATTATGTGAAACCCTCTATGTCTTCTGAAGGTTGGAGTAGTTCTTTATTATTTTTGTGTTTTCTCTATGTTACTGTTCATTTCTTTTACTTTTGAATATCAGTTTTATTTTTTTCCTATGGATAGAGAATTGATTCTTTCTCTCAAATGTTGCTAATGTTGTTCATACCTAGTACAGAAAACTTTACTTATAATAAATCATGTAATATTTCGTTTTTAATGAATTAAATAGAAAACAGGGTATGATTTTCCCATTTTGCCCAAAGGAAAACAAAGATAAGATGGTCAGGACAAACATAAGCTCAACTTATGATGAAGCTCGTTTATCTCAGTTAAGTTTATAACTCAGAAATCTGTTTTGATGAGTAAGTAGTTTATATTCTAGGAAAATATTTGCCAATGTAACTGTCTATTTTGTATTTCCAAATGGTAAGTTATATAAAAGTATCAGTTTTTACAACTTGATTACTGACTTTGGATGTGTGCATATTTTGTAGATTAAAAGATAGTTTCTGTTTCAAAGTTTTCTCTGTATCTCTGTTAATTTTATGTCAGTTTAATCCTTGTTAAGTAAATTATTTTAGAGGGAAACTTTGTATGTGAAAGTTACTTACAGTGTAAAAGTGAGGATTAGAAAGTCCTCATCCTCCCCCTTGTGGGATATTACTATACTGTTTTTTCCAGCATTATGCATCATAAACAGGTAAAAAGCAAAACTAAACAAATAAAACAAAATAAAAAGTAAAGTAAAAACTAACAAATAAAACAAAACAGATAAAAAGAATGAAGTAAATGTAATTATAAGAGGAAATTCAGCTAAGCACATTTATTTCGTGTTATTACTAAAATTTTACTTTGTTTACTTTTAAATAAAAATAGTTTTAGAAAATAAAAAAGTCACATACCTGTTTATTCATAGACATTTTCACCTTATACTTAGCTAAATTCTTGTCAAATTTTATTTACTGACTTGTGGCCAGAACATGTTTTTAGCTTATTGGAAGAGAGAAAATTAAGTAGGTTGATCCACAGAGCTACCTTCAAATTTTATTCTTTGTAGAAGTACAAGTTGAAAAACCTCTTTCTCCCAGAGCTTAGTGTTTTCTACTCTATGTATTTTCCTTTAGGTTTAAGTTTTAGAAATACAGTTAAAATACTTAAAGGATGAATGTTATGACATTCTGGGAATCTTTAGTCTTACAAGTTCATTTGTATATGAATTTTTTTTGATAAATTATAATAACTTAGTGTGCTAAGTTATAATCTATCAAAGTCACATATTTTAAAATGGTATATTAGGGACACAGAATTGCTCAAGATAATTTTTCTTTTATTCAATCTGTGATTATTCAAATATGCTTTCAAGGTATTGACACTTTAAAACAGTTATAATAGAGACAGAGTCTTACTGTCTTGCCCAGACTGGTCTCAAACTCCTGGGCTCAAGTGATCCTTCTGCCTTGGCCTCCAAAAGTATTGAGATTACAGGTATGAGCCACTGCACCTGGCCAAGATATTTACACTTCATGCAAACCACTGTTAGTTGATTTATATTCTGTACATTTTAGTTGAAATAAATTTTTCAGATAAAATTTGTAGCTCATGATAAAGGACTTTAGTACTTTGTGGTATATTTTCTCTTTATTGTATTTCAGGGATTGCGTAGTTCAACTAAGATGGCTGAGTGAGTGTGGATTGGGGTGTTGTGATTACTCAGCCACAGATAATCTGATGGCATTAATGTTAATATTTAGAGTGTAATAGGGCTCTCAAACATTCATTACTAGATTGTTTTAAGCATCCTGGTTTTGTTGTTAATGTAAAAATATATGTTTTTAAACTTATTTGCCTCCAGATGTTTATTGTAAGATTTAATATTCATTGAGTTCTTCTTTCAGTGGCTGTTTTTTGAGTGCCTACTCTCTGCCAAGATATGTTATAGATGCTGAGAATTACAGGTATAAACAAAACAATAGCATTTGTCTTAAAGGTTACAATTCTAGTGAAAATTTAGAGTAAGCAAGATTAGTATGTAAAATATATCCAGTTTCATAGGGATAAGTGCTTCGAGAAATACAAAGCCTGGGAAAAGGCTAGGAAATGAATTAAGGAGGGTGTTACCATTTTTAGTTAGAACAGCAAGAAAGGCCTAATTGAAAAGATATGAAGTAAAAAAGCCCTTACTCATGTAGTAAAAAATCTCCTTTCGGGCCAGGCGTGGTGGCTTATGTCTGTAATCCCAGCACTTTGGGAGGCCAAGGCAGGCAGATCACGAGGTCAAGAGATCAAGACCATCCTGGCCAACATGGTGAAACCCCGTCTCTACTAAAAATACAAAAATTAGCTGGGCATGGTGGCGCATGCCTGTAGTCCCAACTATTCAGGAGGCTGAGGCAGGAGAATCGCTTGAACCCGGTGGCGGAGGTTGCAGTGAGCTGAGATTGTGCCACTGCACTTCAGCCTGGGCAACAGAGTGAGACTCAGTCTCAAAAAAAAAAATCTTCTTTCATAAAACCTTAATGTTTTTAAATAATATACTGCATTAGTGATTTACTATTCCTCTAAATAACAATGAGAAGAACATTGAAAAACTCATAATCTCCTGAAACTGTTACCATTTATTTAGTGTGTCCTGTTAATATAGTTTTGCTATTTTAGTATGTTAAAGGGTAGATTTTATCATGTGGTAACTCTGCTTATACTTTGACTGCCTCCTGCAGTAAATGTGTAATTTGATGCTTTTTATCTCTTTAGTAGAAAGGAAATGAAATTATATTAATACATGTAGTTTCTTTCTTTTTTTTCAATTTTTGGAAATCAGTTTCCATAGGTTGAAAAATACATGTAGTTTCTAATGCAATAAAATACATTTTAAATTACATGGTATTGTGCATACATATACTGAATCAACTGGCTTATTTTGATTTTTTAATATGCTGTTTATATAGTATTATTATTTGTTACCTTTCCTACATCTTTTACAAATAGTAGGCAAGAGGAAAGCTAAGTGGTATCTTTCACAGGTTTTTAAGATTATGATTTTTTTTTCTAAAATCTGTTTTTTAATTTATTGCTTGTCCCAAACATTTAAAAAAATTAAGCATAATACCGTAAAAATATTAATACTAATACCATTTTATTACCTTCTTGGATTTTAATCCTGCTACAAAAACACTTTCAAATACATGTTAAGAATATGATTCCTTGTAGTGTTAATTCTTTATGTATAGATCAAGAGAACAGAGAATGACTACTGTGCTCTGTTTATCTATGTGCCCAGTTTGCCTGTCTCCTAATACTTAAATTTCTGGGCTGTGATTCCATCTAGCTATCATTTAGGTGGTGTGTGGTCACCTAGCAGAAAAGTGATGTTAGGCTTCGCGTTCTTCTGCTCTCACTGTGGAGTGATGGTGCATATTGAACTCAGTGTAGTAACCCTTTACAGTGTTACCTGTATTTTAGTAGTGTGATATAGTCATTCACATCCAAAATGTGCTGGGCAGGGGAAAGCGTAAGCCTTTTTCCTTGCAGAAGTTCATGCCATAAAAATAACGTGGTTTTTTTTTTTTTTTTTTTGAGACAGAGTCTCACTTTTTTGTCCAGGCTGGAGTGCAGTGGTGCAATCTCAGCTCACTGCAACCTCCTTGTCTGGGTTCAAGCGATTCTCCTCCCTCAGCCTCCCGAGTAGCTGGGACTACAGGTGCCCGCCACCATGCCTGGCTGATTTTGTTGTATTTTTAGTAAAGATGGGGTTTCACCACATTGGCCAGGATGGCCTTCATCTCCTCACATTGTGATCCGCCCACCTCAGCCTCCCAAAGGGCTGAGATTACAGGCATGAGCCACCTTGTCCAGCCAGAAATCTTATTTTTAATTCACATTTCTCACAGTAGTGCAGAAGGCCCTTGTGATATTAATACATACATTTTATAATCATCTAAGTCACTCCATTATTCTAAAGCTCTTTACAACACCAGTATAGATTGATTTATTAGGTATACTGCATTATATTCCATTTCTATTTCTCAATAACAGAAATTCTTAGGGTGTGCTCTCCTGATACTACCACTAATTATATTGTTATACTTCGCATATAGTGTTTTTTACTTTTTAAAATAATTGGTAATGCTTTGATATAAACAGTGGGTGCTTTATGTTTTCTAAGGGATTGGATGAATGCAGAAATCGTTACCCTCACCCAAATTACCTATTTTAGGAAGATTTCATGCCTGAAATAATGTTTAAGTGAGTTGAAGAAAATAGCTTTCTTAGCCAGATTTTGTAGGACAGCCTAAAAATAGTCACTGGGTCTTGACTAAGGGGAAAAACTAGTAAAGGAATATGAGAGTAGAATAAATGAACATATGTTTTTTTCCTTGAACTTGGAAGAATGTCTGCAAAGTTAGACTATGGTGACAGATTATGAAGCTAAGGGCACAGTGTAGGAGTGTAGGGGAATAAGTGACTGAATAAGAGACACAGCTTATTTTATAGCCACATTTTAGATTAAATGTGAAGGAGTGAGGTGGATCAAAATGAGATGATTAACTAAATTCTTTATGTAAAACATTTATTCTTTTATTTTAGTGTGTACTGCTTTTCCTGTGCAATAAGTTATGTATCCTAATAAAAATTAAAGAGCAAGTTGCATTTGGAAGATCAGGTCATCGTAACTCATTGACATTAGGCCACATAACTGAATAATGTCTTCCTTCAGTGAAATACATCAAATGAGATCAACAATTATGACTCATAAACATGCCTTGCAGGCATAAAACAGCAGGGAATTAGCATGTGAGGCTGATAAATATGCATGTAAATAAGCTCCCAAAGGAATAACATGGGTTTGATTGATAGGTTTAGAATTGGAACATATGTAAACCCCTTTATTCCTCATTCTGGTGTAGCTAAGTAAAAGTGCGTTTTACTTGTTAAAAAGTTTCAATAACTTTGTAAATCTTAATGCCACATCTGTTTTTTTTTTTTTTTTTCTTGTGCATGTCACTTGTAAGATTAATTGAATTGTCTACAGGCTGGATGGCCCTCACGTAAAGTAAATGGTGGAATATGTGAATAAGTGGCTATATATTTGTTGCTAGAAACAGGGTAAGAATCTTTGGGAAATTTCTGTTTTTACGTTGTAAAAAGATGTATTGTCATAAGAAATTTCTTTTAGAAATAAAGATGTGACTTAACAGATTATTCTGGCTCCCTTAGTAATACTTCATACCATCTTTTTCTACATTTAGCTCCTAACAATGCAGTTTCTATTTATTTGCTGATTTCATACTACTGCTTTGATAGTCTATAATTAAAATATATCTTTTTAATAATTTTTTTCCAATTCTTAGTACTTTAGTCCTTCTAAATCAGTATTCAGGGACTATTGTAGAGCTGTATTAGAAAGTGCATGTTCAAATGCTAATCAGATACCCAGGGAGACTCCAGTTTTGTGTTCATGCCTCTCAGCAACCAAATGCCTTTGGGAAATATTAATGCCCCTCTCCAGGTTCAAGTCATTTCAGGTAAATGGAAGAAGAAATGTGGTTTTTGATTTCCTGGTGCAGAGTCTGAAGCATGAGTCCTGTGGAGGGTCTAGAGATTTGCCAACTGAAGGCATTATGAGATTAGTTAGTGGCCACTTCTATTTGGGAAATATTTTCTTGTCTCCCATTGATAATAAAATAGTAAACGAAAAGGAATATCATCAGTTTAACATTATGAAACAGTGTGTAGTTTCAAAGGAATCATGTTTTTGATTTGGTGAGGCAGGACTGGATTCTCTACAGCCTATATTCATCGTTCTGTAGATCATGGTTGATGATTACTGAGCATTAGGAGTTCTAAGTTCAACAGCTGTGTTCTAGGTGCTTGGAATACATCACTGAACATAACAAAGGTCCCTGCCTTCATGGAGCTTGCATTCTAACAGAGGGAGAAAGTAAATATAATAAAAAATTAAATGGTATCTTTGAAAGTAGTAATTGCTTTAGAAAAAGGAAACAAATATTGCAATATAAGGGAAATTATAGTATGTTATAAGTTAGAAGGTTGCAGAATTAAATATCAGAGCAGTTCTTACTGAAAAACAATTAAGCTAATACTTAAGGGAGATAAAGTAGTGAACCGTCTAAGTTTTGGGGCAAGGCCATCCTAAACTGAGGAAATGGCAAGTATAAAGGTCCTAGGGTAAGAGCTGCCAAACATGTTCTGCAGGTCAAGCAGGCATAAGGTAATGTAACCATTTTATCCTTTCTAATCTTCAACTGATGTTAGACTCTTTTTAGTGTTCCTAAATGTCTATAAACTAGATTCAGGTTGACTGAATTGCCATCTGTGGTGGTCCTGCTTACTGGATTCCTCTGATCTTTGGTCATTCTTCCCTTTATATCTTTTGCATTTTGACACTTCATTATTTTATGCTGCTTATTCAAAGTGTATACTTTCTTTTAACGTGATTCTTTCTTTAGTCTCTTTTCATCACTTGGAGTCAGATTCTATTAGAATCTTTTTTGACTCCCAAAGCATTTGGAAACACATGAAGATATTTGGGGAAGGGGAGTTGTCATGGTAACTAGGGAACGTCCCCATTTCCTAGGCTGGAGTGCAGTGGCACGACCTTGGCTCACGGCAACTTCTGCCTCTCAGGTTCGAGCAGTTCTCTTGTCTGAGTAATTCTGGTGTCTCAGTCTCCCAAGTAGCTGGGATTCCAAGAGTGCACCACCATGCTTGGTTAATTTTTTTTTTTTTTTTTTTTTTTTTTTTTTTTTTTTTTTTGTATTTTTAGTTGAGATGGCCTCATGTGATCTGCCCACCTTAGCTGCCTTAACCTGTGTGAGCCACTGAGCCCGACCAAAATATTGTCTAATTATTCATCATTTTGTAGTTTTGAGTAAATGTAACTTTTTTGTGTCTGACCATTTTGGCCACTTGTAGCCAAAAAGAGGAAGAAGAACAGGAGGCATACAGGGTGTTTTTAGGTCTATATTGAACCTGGACCTTGGAACTGTTTGCTTGGTGTTTCAAATGGGTAAGAAGGTCTGGCAGAAGCTGGGCCCTAATTAGGTGGACTTTATAGTTAGCATTCTGCTTGATAAAATCAGAAAGACACTGAAAAATGGGATGAAGGATCAGACCTAGAATGATAACAGAATATGCTTAGTGTACACTTTATAGAAAAGCAAAACATTTATAATTTTCTCATAAAATATTGGGGAAGAGAAGTCTTGATGGGTTTCTGAAAAAAAGTGTAGACATAAAAATCAGTTGTCATATCCACTATTAGTAATTAAAGGTGAATACTATTTTGCGTTTTCTTTTTTAGTATTATTGTTTTATTTTAGGAAATACTAAATATTTATTGGATCTTTCAAAATTTCACTTTTCAAATTATTCTTCATCCTGTTTTTATTATAAACTTTTAAATTTAATTGTGATAAAGTTATCAATCCTGATTTTTTGAGTAAGGTAATATTCTTGTTGAAGATGGACTACTTGAGTCACCTTTGATAAAAATAATTACTAAAAAAAAAAAAAATGTAATTTTGTATATAAGGTGTAAGCCAGTGAAATCAAGGACACTTTACTTCTATAGGAATATCTTGTCTAGTAGTCTAACTTGACATGAAGAGAGAAAAAAAGAATCCTTAAAGGAATTTATGGTCAGCCTATCTGTTGGATAAGTATCTCCCAACCCAAATGACATCGGGGACTAATATACTAGCTAAAGTCCATCAGTTTCACGGAGTGAGGGAAAAGAGGAAATAAGTAAGTAGAAAAGAGAAATAGACATGAAATAATCGTAAGTGTGCCTGAAGATTGCTTTAGATGTGCTTTCTTACACATTGGCTGTCTTAACTACCTGAGACAAGCTATATGGCTCTCAGTTTAGGAAGCTGTTGTGTAGATATCCTTTATGCTACTCATCTATTTTCCTCTCTTAAATGTTTCTTTTCTTTGAAAGCAGAGGCATTTCATCTAGGCACATAGCAGAAGCTAAGTTTTTACTAATTGAACTGACTCCTATTTTAGCTAGCAAAATGCGTATGTCAAGGCTGTAGCATTTCATCATGACATATGAAAATACTGACTTGTATTCTTACTGGGATGTGTTCTTGCATGGGCGTGACTATAGCAATATTTCTAAGCAGAGGAGAAATGTTTTTCAAGAAACAGTCTACGTTCCTAAGTAAGTACTGATACCCCAGAATTTCATGCTGCAGAAGATGGCAGGAATCATTGTAACAGGAAAATGTAGAGAGTGCATCAGTTGTCCATATCAATTCTAAGGTGACTCAATTTTGCACAATAGCTGAGTTGAAATAACATCATGTCCTAGTGGGCCTAGCAGAAGGATTTGGCTAAAAATATGTGCCTCCAGGAATTTCTCTGCTGAACTGAGTGTGTTTGGTATTTACCTTAATGTAAACTGGAAAATAGCTGCCAAAAAAACGTGAATTTGGGTATATTTGATAATGAGCCTTTCCTTCTCTTACTAGTTACACAACAGGATCCATTGCTTCTTAAAATATTTCTCAGGTTATGATAATAAAACCATTTGAACTGTTTGGAGAGCAACACATAAACCCTGTTTGCAATAGCAGGAAGCATCACTTTACTCACATTTATAAGTGTATAAACAAATTGAAAAGAAGTGTGTATATGTTTATGGAAGGTGAAAGAGTCAGTTTTCTTTTCTGAGGATGAGGTGTGATTTTTCTATTTTTTGTTTTTATTTTTATGTTGAATTTTTGTGATTTTATAACTTTATTTGATGTATTTGATGTCAGCAGTTAGTTCTCACCCAGAATGACTGCCTGTAGATTTTTGAAAGTAGTAACAGGTGCATAGGTAACCAGAGTATAGAACTTGTTTGGTGGATCTTCATCCTTACTATGTTTTCTGGATAGGCACACATGGATATGGTGTGGCACATTCCTTATTCCTATTCCTTTGGCTTGACACATTCCTTTTTCCTTTGGCCCAGACAGTTTTGTTCAGCCTGCTATGAGTGCACACATCTGGAGTTCCACTCTGCTTCATGACAGATTTCCAAATCTCTTTGAGTGCCTGATGGGTATGCTTCCTGAAGCCCATGCCATGGATGCTCTTGTAAATGTTGATTGTATGCTCAGGTCACCACCTCATTAATGGCAGAACGACCCTTCTTCTTGTGACACTTCTTTGTGGGAGCCATTCTACTGGGCCCATGCTGAGGGTGTGATTTTAAAAAGTGAACAATCAGGCTTTATTCCTCAGCTGGTTTCTTTTATCAACTAGTAGAATAATTTTTTTTTTCACATCTTTTCTTTGCACAGCAAACTACCTGTTGGACATTAGAGAAGAAGTGGTCATTGCTGTGGCTAACAGAGCCTTTTCTTTATCTGGTGAGGCAACATTATCTTCTACTGGTGAACTTTATGATCACTAAAATACGAATTTTATATAATTTTCATGTGTCACAGAATATTCTTTTTTTGATCTTTAAAAAATTTTTTTTAAAATATAGAACCTATTCTTAGCTCATGGGCCCACACAAAAATAATTGTAGTTTTCAGATACTTCACGAGGACTTCTTCAGAAAGAATCACATAATACTGGTAATAGAAAAAGGATACAGATGAGAAAATAGATGATTTATGCATGGTTTTAATCACATGGTGGGGTAAAAACAGTAAAGTGGCAAATGATAAAATGGAAACGGTATTCAGTACATCATGGTTGTAGCGGTGGTAAAGTAAGTTAAATAAAGTTATAGACTAGTTTTAGGAAGAATTTCTAGGGCTGTATGACCAATTTCTATTGAAATGTGAAGGAATCAACAATGAGGAAAGATTTGAAGTTTACATAAAAGAAATTGTTACAGTATTTCTCTGAATAAAGGAGAAAGGAGATAATAAACTAGGAAATTATGACAGACCTCTCTTCCTGTGAGATAGTGGGAAAGCAGATAAAATTCATATATATTTAGAGAAGTTTTGAGCTTTAAGCATGTGGTGGCATCTTGGTTTGAGGTGGAGTAATTAGTTGTGAAAACCAGCAACTCTTATCTGATGACCTTGATTTTAGTTTGTTTATTAAGGATAAGGGATGCTAGTATAGATTGGGAACATGAAAAATATTGTATGAATAAAATTAATAATCAACAGCTGTGAGAAGAGATACGATTACATGAAATTTTGTATCCCTGTTAGCAGGCCACATTCTGCATTCTGCGATGATGAGGGCAGAGATGAGTGGCTGGGAAGTATAGTTGTTTATATATTTGTTTCAGGGCCAAAACTGGGATGAGGCAAATGAAAAGATCATTATTACTGACTTTTCCTTAGCCTTGGGTTCCAATACGGCTTGATATGGCAATATTAAATTTTGTATTCATTTAAAATTTTGATATTTTGTTAATCATGGATCTTTTGGAATCATTTAATTTTTAAAAATATTACATTTAAATATTTTTATGTTAATTACTCAGTTTGGGGCATCCCCTTAAGTGGTATGCCCAAGATAAGCACCTGATTTTCCTTACTCACTTCACCTTAATCCTAGTCCTCATTTGTGGAACAAACAGTGAGGTCTCCCCAAGGTTGACTACTGACTTGCAAACTATAACTAATGACCAGAGAAGCCAGAAACATAGGGTCTTAGATAATGAGAGCTTGAGATGATGGACTATAGTGTTCAATGCAATGGAACCCAGAAGTAGGCAAATAAATACCAGCAAGTTAACGAGTGAGCCAGCTTTTGATACCTAGTCCATGCTTTCTCATGCTACTGTCAGAATGCTTGTAGAAACAGAGATGCAATATTAAGAATTGATATAATCCAGAATATTTATCAGTAATATTCCAGATACCAGGAAGAGCTTCTGCAAACTAAAATGCAAATAGAACTTAGATGCAGAATAGTAATAGAGCAGGATGTAATGATGGAAGGAAGTTTTCTTAAACATTATTTTTTGTTTTTCTTTTTAATTCCACTGCATGTCTGCACCTTTGAAATTCTACACCTTTCGGGAAAGAAAGCTGTTTTATCCTCTGAGGGAGTTGCTTTCTGATATAGTGAACTACTTCATGACTACACAGACCCCTTACCCCCAACTGTTCACCCATTAGTACCTTATTTTATTTAGAAGTAAAGTTCCTGATAATGTAATATGATCAAAGTAAAAGAAGATAAGTCATGGCACATTTGATTCAGAAATAAGAAACAATACCAGGAAGATCCATAGGATGGATCTATGCTATCTGGTCTTGCATTTTCATTGGTATAGTCCAAAAGAGAAGATCTGCTTCAGCTCATACAGTATTTTTTGTTATTCTGTATAGAAAGCAAGTAGTGGAAGGAACCCAAGTGAACTTTCCTTTTACCTTTAGAGCCACAGTAAGTAAATTACAACTAATATTAGAAACTTGAGGTCTGGGCACAGTGGCTCATGCCTGTAATGCCAGCATTTTTAGTGGAAGGAACCCAAGTGAACTTTCCTTTTACCTTTAGAGCCACAGTAAGTAAATTACAACTAATATTAGAAACTTGAGGTCTGGGCACAGTGGCTCATGCTTGTAATGCCAGCATTTTGGGAGGGTGAGGCAGGAGGATCACTTGATCTTAGGAGATCAAGACTAGCCTAGGCAACACAGTGAGACCTCCATCTCTACAAAAATAAAAATTAGCTGGGTGTGGTGACCCATACCTGTCCTAGCTATTCAGGAGACTGAGATGGGAGAGGATCTCTTGAGCCTGGGAGTTAGAGGCTTCAGTGAGCTGAGACCACACCATTGCACTCGAGCCTTGGTGACAGTGAGACCCTGGCTCCAAAAAAGGAAAATAATAATTAAGATCTGAAAGATTTAAATATAGTTTTTGGGCAGTGAAGGAAACCAAGAAATTAATGTGGTACTATATCTTCTTCTCTTCTAATTTTTTACAAAAGAGCAGAGCTGACTTTAAGAATGAATGGTCAAACAAAAAGCACGACTCGAAGTATAAAATAAGGGGAACATTTTTCTGAGGAGAAAGAAGAAAGACATATTTTTTAAAAGATTTAAACCTAGGAAAAATAAGTAAATTTTATTAAAATTTTAAATAATTTACCATAAGAAAAAAAATTTTTTTTTTAAACAAAGTAAGAACAGTGTTAAAAAGACTGAGTTGAAGTTTGCCTGAGATACTGGAAAAGATATAGAAGGAATCAGTGAGAGAAAATGATAAGACATTAAAATTTGATAGCAGACGTGAAAAGTCTCTTAGAAGTAGTAAAGGACAGAATCAATAAAGCAGAAATTTAAGGCATAGATAGGGAGGAGAAATTAAAGTGATGGTATAAAATTAGGTGGTAGATGGAATGAGAGCCAATGTCCCTTCTAGAACATTGGACTTACTGCAAGTGGGATGGGAGACCAGTTCTCAAGGACATTTGATTCTTTGGTTGGGAATTTAGATTTGAATTAGTAATCAGGTTAAACACACACATGCACACACACAGAAAGAGAGACAGACAAATTTATACACAGTACTGCAAGCCCTTGATCTCTGCCTCCTTGGCAAACATGATTATTTATATGAAGATTATTCTGGTGTTTATTTTTTAAATTCTAAGAAGTCAAAATCTGTGGGTTAGGTTATGAAGCCAGTGAATGGAGTGATGGCTTTGCAAATGAAGAGTAATATAAGTAGCTTAAAGTATTATAGATCATAAATCTGCAGCATACTCAGTAACTATCAGATATTGAAGTGAGTAAATGACAGAAATCTTCAAAGTCTTGGATTTGAGTGAAGCCCACAGTATATACATAAGTACACATGAACAAAACTTGTTGGAAATGTACAGAAAGGAGACTTCCAACCAGAGGTGTGTGTGCACATTCATATATGTATGTGTATAGAAAACATGAACAATTATCCTAACTGAAAATGTTAAACTGTGCTTGCATTATTGCATTCATATTAACATACCTGAGAGTAATACATACCATAAGCTACCTAATTATACTGACTTGTCCTATACTTTGCTGGAATCAACTTACAGTAGGATGTTATTTTCTGTGCTTTATTTGCAAGTTAACATTTTAATAATTATCATAAATAGTTATCTGATTTGCATATTGTGGTGCATAATCCAACTGTTCTGTGGATCATCCACAGTTATCTTATTATTCGTGCCAAGACTTCTATATTAGTCTGAATAATCTATCGTAGACTGCATTTCTGTTTCCAGTTCTCTGAGCTTTTTATAACTCTAAATATAGTGCTTTTTTATCAAAAGATTGAATCTTACATGTGTTAGTATAACAATCTCTCTGACCCACTATTCTATTGAAGTTAATTTTTATTGTTGTATAATTTCCAACATTTCTATGCAATATCTTTTATTTGAACCTTCATAACCATGTGAGCTTGGCATTGAAGTGTTACATCAGTTTTTTGTCTGGATAGTGGGCCTATGCGCTAAGAGCTGAAAAATTTGAAAAATATTTTTGAAAATAGTCAAATTTGACTCTTGAGTCAAATTATAAGATGTGTGTAAAATAACATAATAGAAATGATCATGTTAGAGTAAAAAAATGGCTGAGAGGCCAGATCAAGAAGTTCACTATAATGTAATCAGTGATACTAACATAGAGGAAAACTGAAGGAGGAGTGGCTTCTAAATCTGGTACTAACATACTCCGAGGAAAACTGAAGGAGGAGTGGCTAGAATTGGAAAGGAGTAAATTTGTGCAACATAAATTTGAGTGTTAGCTATAGAAGTAGCAATTGTTTTAGAAAGCCACAGTGTTCTCATCATTCATCTCCAAAGATGTGGAAGGATGAATGCATAAAGCTAGAGGAATTTGAAGCCATTAAAGTGAAATTCTTCTGACCCCATCTTATTGGCATTTTCCTTATCAGTTTATTTTCTGAAACTGAATTCCCAGTTAGCTTTTCTTACATGTAAAGACCATACAGGTTAGGTTCTCATGAATATCTAATTCTCCTCACATTTTTTTTGGATCCCCATAACACATTCATTAAAAGTTAAGCAGTTAACTAATGTGTAATCATACAATGTATTTGGCATATATACTTTAATTTTTATATAAACAGAATTGGGTTGAAGTATCAGTGAAATATGGCGCACTGAAACATTTACCCTTTAGGATACAGAGACTAGGTACTTAACATCAGAGTGCTAGAGATACAAATACTAAGTAGACAATGTTCCATGAAGCCTATCTTCATGTAGTATACTCGTGTCATATAATGTAGCCAGATAGATCCTGCTGAATTTTTATTTTCATCTGTCCTTGTCTGCTATTTGCTGTAAAGCATAGGGTCAAATTTGCAAGGAAAACCCTATTTTTTTCTAAGGCATTGTGCCTTCAAAATCATCTATGTGTTATGAGCAATTCATTTATCTGTTACCGGCTAATAGTCATGAACTCAGACTGTAAATCTTTTTTTTTTTTTTTTTAATTAAGAGGTTGGTTTACTAATGTTGCTCAGGCTGGCCCTGAACTCCTGGGCTCAGGCATTCCTCCCATCTCAGCCTCCTGAGTAGCTGGGACTACAAATGAGCACTGCTCTACCAGCCCCTCACTCAGCCATTAACCTAGACCTTAAAACTCTCCCTAAAAATATGTAATGGTGCAATATCTATTAAGTATGCTCTACAGTATCATTTTTGAATGTTCGATGTATTCTCTATAACCGGGGTCACCAGCCCCCAGGCAGTGGCTGGCTACTGGCGGTGGCCTATTAGGAATCGGATCACATAGCCAGAGGTGAGTGACAGACAGGTGAGCATTACCACTGGAGCTCTCCCTCCTGTTTGATCAGCAGCAGCATTAGATTCTCATAGCAGCCTGAACACTGAGCATGTGAGGGATCTGGGTTGCGTGTTCCTTATGAGAATCTAATGCCTGGTGATCTGAGGTGGAACAGTTTAATCCTGAAACCATCCCCGTGCCCCTGTCCATGGAAAAATTGTATTCCATGAAACCAATTTCTGGGGCCAAAAAGGTTGGGGATTGCTGCTCTGTAAGAAATTATTACTGAAAAAAGATGCAAAGTCTGTATCTTACTTATGTCTATATCCTCTGTGTGCCCACACAAGGTGCTTTTTACACTTAAGTTGTTAAACTAAAATATTTCTTTAAACTTAATGGAAAACAAATGTAATCATGAAATATTTTTTCTGTGTTCTACATGTACTCACACTTATGGTTAGTAATTTGGTCAGCTTGTCTTGGTCAGGGATTTTGTATGATTACACATTAGTTAACTGCTTAACTTTGGCAGAATGAAGATACCAATGCATGCAAGGTGGTCAGCTTTAGCTGGACAATTGATGAATGAGTGAGCCTAAGTGTAAACTTAGCAAACTTTGAAAAGCACAATACATAGAGTTAAATGTAAGTAGTTGGGATGACTTATGATTTCTGACCAGAGATGTAGAGAGCTGGGAAGAGATCACTCCCAAATGTAAAATGATGAAAAACCCAAAACCAGGTTCACAGCTTGTCTTGAACACTCCTGAGTGTTGAAATTTCAGACCCATGCACAGACCCAGAACCTGGAGAGAGACAGATAGCTGCCGGTAGAGGCATCCTGCAAGTACCGACTTACCTGGATAAGGCACAGCTGTACACCTCTAGAAAGAAATCAGCTAAGATGATAATTACATTGGTAGAAGCCAAGTGTATACTGTACTGATAAAATCTTCTTGCAGTTGGGGTGTGGGAGGTAGTATACTGACTGATCGTAGCATTCAAGCTGAATAATAGAGAGACTCAAGATGTGAGTGATTAGATAGGAGAATAGATATCTTATGATCTTGGTGAGTTCAAAAGATCACCGGAATTAAGTTACTGAAAGAAATGAACTTGGAGAGGTTAGAGGAGGTGGAATTCAGAATAGGCAATTTGAAATTGAGATTATGCAGAGATTTTAGTTATTGACAATCACAAAATTTAAGATATGACCTCTAGAGTGGCTGAGAGAAGGTAGTAGACAAGGACATTGGAAAAGAGGAAAGAGGTAAAGATACAAAAAAATGGTTGATTATCTATGTGTATGAAGAAATTACTAAGAATAAAGACAGCTGTGTTCTTGGAGAAAGTGACAGAAAATGAGGAGGAGTGATCTTTGTGGGGTCAGTACGTGACTACAAAGTGAGGGCTAGTGGGTGGGTTAGATATCTGATGACATAGGACTCAAATCTTGGAAGGGAGATGGGTTAGAGGTTGTTTTTCATATTTCGTCTTTATGCACCACATTTGTTTTAATCTCTAGCTTGTCATTAATATGTTTGTTTAGCATATTCTACATTTTTTATTTGTGACTTCAGTTAAGTTACAAAGCGAAACAAGTTCAGGATAGAGCTCTGAAGTATGCCACTAGAAACCTCTCTCTAGGTTGGTACTGACCCATTAATTACCATCCTACCAGTTATTGCAAAAAAATATATATAAAGAAATAAAAACTTTGAGAAAGTAGAAGAGGCTAGAATGTATTCCAACTCATTTTTATAAGATGCCAGCATTACCCTAATACTGAAACCAGAAAAGCAGAGTACTAGAAAAGCAAACTATACAGTAATATCTCTCATCAACTTAGAAAAATTGCCAATAAAATAATAGCAAAATCTATTAGTGATACATAAAAGGATAATATGTCATACCTGAGTAGACAAGGGCTAGTTCAATATTTGAAAATCGGTCAGTGTAACTTCCCATATTAGAAGAAAAATGAAGAAAAACCATATTATCCTCTTAAAATATGGAGAAAAAGCAGCAGAGAAAATGAACAATGATGAAACTCTCAGCAAACTAAGTATTAGAACAGAGAACTTCCTTAACCTCTAAGGGGTATCTACAAAAAACCTACAGCTAGCATCATGCTTAATGATAAGAGACAAATGCTTTCTCTCATAAAGAACATCATCAAGGATGTTCTCTCTTGCCTCTCTCTTCAGCATCATATTGCAAGTCCTGTAGAATGCAGTAAGGCTATAAAAATATAAGCATACAGATCTGAAAGAAAGAAATGGTCATTTATTGCAGAATACACAATCATCTTTGTAGAAATCATGAAAGAACAAACATGACAGACTTCCAGAACTCATATGAATTTAGCAGGGCCACAGAATACTAGATAAATATACTAAATTCAATTTTGCTTCTGTATAGTAGCGGTGAAGAGAGTTTAGTATTTTAAAAAATACCATTTACAGTAGCACCAATGAAAGAGAAAAACAGAATTTTGAATCTAATAAAGTATCTGAAAATTGTATATGTGAAAAACTGTAAAACACTTAAAAATTAAAATTTATTATTTAGAGTAGAGCTGTATACAGTTTTTATGACTTGGAAGGCTTCATATTGTTAAGATGGCAATTGTCCAGTTTAATCTATAGAGCCAATGTAATCCCAATGAAAATTCCAGTGGTTCTTTTTAGGTGATAACAATCTGATTCTAAAATTCATATGGAAAGGCAAAAGAACTAGATTATTCAAAACAGTTTTGAAAAAGAGAATTCACATTGCCTAATTTCAAGAATTACTATAAAAGGCAGTATGTGATATAAAAGGCAGTATGTGATTGACAAAACAGTAGACAGATGGATCTTTGGAATAAAATAGCCCCAGAATACTCTCAAACAAATAGAACAATTGATTTTTAGAATACATTTATTAATGTAAATATGTATATATAATTTATGCTATAAAATTCACTTATTTCAAATGTAAAAGTCAGTGATCTTAAATAAGTTTATAAAATTGCATAACTGTTAATGCCATCCAATTTTAGAATATTTTTATCATCCCCCAAAATATATTTTTTTGCTATTTAAAGTCACTGTACAATCTCACTCCCACAAAACCACTATTCAGCTTTTTGTCTTATAACTATAAATTTGCTTTTTCAGTCATATCATATAAATGTAACTACATGACATTTATGACTGTGTCTGGCTTGTTTTATTTAATAAAATGTTTTTGTGGTTCAACCATGTTATAGCATGTACCTGTACTTTGTTCCTTTTTATTGCTGAATAGTATCCCATTGTATTATCATACCACATTTTTTTATTCACTCACTTTGTATTATTTTCATTTTGATGCACCTATAAATAGTGCTGGTATAAACATTTGAACATAGGTCTTCATGAGACATAGGTGTGTATTTCCTCTTGATGGATTCCTAGGAGTAGATTGCTGGATTATACAGTAAATATATATTTAACTTCTGAAGAAATTGCTGTAGTATTTTCTGAAGTATCTGTATCATTTAACAGTCCTACCAGCAATATACAAGGGTTTGTACAGTATACAAGTTTCTCCACATATCACCAATATTTATTTTCTTTTTATTTATTGTTCTCATGTGTGTGAGGTGTTAATTTCATTAGTTTAAAATTTGTATTTCTCTATAACTAATTTTGTTGAGCATATTTTCATGGGCTTATTGGCCCCAAAGGACCTGTGTTCAAATGTTTATTATACCAGCACTGTTCATAAGAGCATCAAAACAGAAACAATACAAAGTAAGTGAATAAACAGGTGTGGTATAACAGTATAATGGAATACCATTCAGCAGTGTGCACACACATACCTTGTTTTATTGTTCTTCACTTTGCTGTGTTTTGCAGATATCGTATATTTTACAAATTGAAGGTTTATGGGAATTTTGCATTGAGCAAGCCTGTCAGCACCAGTTTTTCAACATGTGCTTACTTTGTGTCTCTCACATTTTGGTAATTCTCATATTTCAAACTTTTTCAGCATTACTATATCTGATATTGTGATCTATGATCAGTGATCTTTCTTATAGTGTTTAATTTTTATGGGTACATAGTAGGTGTATATATGGAATACATGAGATATTTTGATACAGGCATGCAGTACATAATAATCACATTAGGGAAAATGGGGTATTCAGTACCTCAAGCATTTATCCTTTGTGTTATAAACAATCCAATTACATTCTTTGGTTATTTAAAAATGTGCAATTAAATCAGTATGCACAATAGTCACCCTGTTGTGCTATCAGATACTAGGTCTTAGTTATTCTTTCTATTATTTTTGTACCCATTAACCATCCCCACCTCCTTAACCATCTGAATCTCCCTCTAGCCGTCCCGGCCTCTAGTAACCATCCTTATACACTCTATATCCATGACTTCATTTTTTTTTTTATTTTATATCTCACAAATAAGTGCAAACATGCGATGTTTGGCTTTCTGTACCTGGCTTGTTTCACTTAACCTAAGGACCTAAGGACAATTGTCATCTTAAGTTCTGTCCATGTTGTTGCAAATGACAGGATCTGAATCTGAATAGTACTGCATTATGTGTAAGTACTGTATTTTCTTTATCCATTCATCTGTTGATGGACACTTGGTTTCTTCCAAATCTTGGCTACTGTGAACAGTGATGAAACAAACATGGAGTGCAGGTACCTCTTTAATATACTGATTTCATTTCTTTAGTGTATATACCTAGGAGGGGGATTGCCGGATCGTAGAGTAGCTCTGTTTTTTAGATTTTTGAGGAACCTCCAAACTGTTTTTTATAGTGGTTGTACTAACTTATATTGCCACCAACATAGTATGAGGGTTCTACATCCTCACCAGCATTTGTTATTGCCTGTGTTTTGGATAAAAACCATTTTAACTGCGGTAAGATGCTATCTCATTGTAGTTTTGATTTGCATTTCTCTGATGATTGGCACGTTGAATACCTTTTCATATGTCTGTTTGCCATTTCTATGTCTTTTTTTGAGAAATGTCTATTCAAATCTTTCACCCATGTTGTAATCGGATTGCTAGATTTTTTTCTTACAGAGATATGTGAGCTCCTTATATATTCTTGTGATTAATCCCTTGCCACACGGGTAGTTTGCAAATATTTTTTTCCCATTATGTGGGTTGCGTCTTAACTTTGTTCATATTTTCCATTACTGCACAGAATTGTTTTAACTTCATGTGATCCCATTTGTCCATTTTTGGTTTGATTGCCTGTACTTGTGGGGTATTACTCAACAAATCTTTGCCCATACCAATGTCTTGGAAAGTTTCCTAGATGTTTTCTTTTAGTAGTTTAATAGTTTGACCTCTTAGATTTAAGTCTTTAATCACATGTTTTTACTTGATTTTTGTATATGGCAAGAGATATGGATCTAGTTTCATTCTTCTGCATGTAGATATTCCGTTTTCACAGTATCATTTATTGAAGAGACTGTCTTTTTCCTGGTGTATGTTATTGGTACCTTTGTCAAAAATGAGTTCCATATCGGAGTGTGGGTTTGTTTCTGGGCTCTTTATTCTGTTCCATTGGTCTCTGTGTCTGTTTCCGTGCTAGTACCATGCTGTTTTGGTTACTGTAGCTCTGTAGTATTATTTGAAACCAGATAATATGATTGATTTTGTTCTTTTTTTGTTTTGTTTGTTTTTGAGACACGGTTTCTTTCTGTCACCCAGGCTGGAGTGCTGTAGTGCATTCTCAGTGTACCTCCGCCTCCTGACCTCAAGGGATCCTCCCACCTCAGCCTTCCAAGTAACTGGACTACAAGAGTGCATCACCACACTTGGTGACTTTTTTTGTACTTTTTGTAGAGATTACGTTTCACCATGTTGCCCAGGTTGGTTTCGAACTCCTGGGCTCAAGCAATCCACCTGCATTGGCCTCCTAAATTGTTGGGATTGCAGGTGTGAACCACTGCATCTAGCCCT
>NW_016107339.1:1904020-1906380 GCF_001604975.1 Cebus imitator | reverse complement strand
TTTTTGGGTTGGGGAGTCCTTAGGTTTTTCCAAATATAAGATCATATCATTTGCGAACAAGGATAATTTGCCTTTTAATTTTACAATTTGGATACCATTTATACGCTTCTCTCATCTGATTGCTCAAGCTAGGACATCCAGTACTGTGTTGAATAACAATTGTGAAAGCAGGCATTCTTGTTGTCTTCCAGATCTTAAAGAAAAGGCTTTCAATTTTTCTTCATTCAGTATGATACTGGCTGTGGGTCTGTCATATACGGCCTTTATGTTGAGATATCTTCCTCTGTCTCCAGTTTTTTTAAAGGCTTTTATCATGAAGGAATGCTGAACTTTATCAGATGCTTTTTCAGCCTCAATTTAAATGATCATATGGTCTTTATCCTTCATTCTATTGATAGGATGTATCACATTGATTGACTTGTTTATGTTGATTCATACTTGCATCATACTTGTTGAGGACTTTTTGGATCATTATTCATCAGAAATATTGACCTCTACTTTTCTTGTTTGATGTGTCTTTGTCTAGGTTTTGGTATACTGGCACTACAGACTTAATTTGGAAGTATTCCATTGGCCTCTATGTTTTGGAATAGTTTGAGTAGGACTGTTATTAGTTCTTCTTTAAATGTTTGGTAAAATTCAGCAGTAAAGCCATTTTGGCTTTGATCTTGTTACTTATTATTGATCTAATCAGGTTTTGGATTTCTTCATGCTTTGATCTTGATAGGCTGTATATGTCAAGGAATTTAAACATTTCCTCTAGATTTTCCAATCTAATTGACTTATAGTTGCTCATAGTAGTCACTAATGATTACTCTGAATTTCTGTGGAATCAGTTATAGTGTTTTCTTTTTCATCGCTGATTTGAGTCTTCTCCGTTATTTTTATTTGTTAGTATGACTAAGGGATTGTCAGTTTTACATTTTCAAAAAACCAACTTCTTGTTTCTTTGATCTTTTTTATTGTTTTGTTTATTTCAAGTTTATTTATTTCTGATCTCATCTTTATTATTTCTTTTTTTCTCCTAATTTTGGGTTTGGTTTGCTTTTACTTTTCTAGTTTTATAAACTGCATCATTAGTTACTTCTTTGGAATTCTTCTTCTTTTTTTGATGTAGGCACTTACAGCTATAAATTTCCCTCTTACTACTGCTTTTGCTGTATCCCATAGATTTTGGTGTGTTGTGTTTCCATTATCATTTCTTTTAAGACACTTTTCATTTTTTTATTATATTGTTTAATTTTCATGTTTTTGTATAATTTCGACAATTCCTCGTTATTGATTTATAGTTTTATTCCATTGTGGTTAGAGAAGATGCTTGATAGTATTTTTTTTAATGTTTTAAGACTTGTTTTGTAACCTAACATATGGTGTAACCTGGAGAATGATCCATTGGGACAAAGAATGTGTATTCTACGTCTGTTGGATGAAATGTTCTGTAAATATCTATTGAGTCCATTTGTTCTGTTGTATGGATTGAGTCTGATGTTTCTTTGTCAATTTTTTTTTTTTTTTGGTCTGGGAGATATTTCCAATGCTGAAAGTAGGGTGTTGAATTATCCAGCTATTATTGTATTAGTGTCCGTGTGTCTCTTTAGCTTTAATAATATTTGCTTTATATGTTGGATGCTCAGTGCTGGATGAATATATATTTATAATTGTTGTATCCTCTTGCTGAATTGACCCTTTTGTCATTATATAATGACATTCTTTGTCTTGATATCTATTTTGTCTGATATAACTACTTTACTTGTTTTTTTTTCAAGGGGGGAGGTATCCACTGGCATGGAATATCTTTTTCCATCCATTTATTTTCAGTCTGTGTGTTTCTTTATAGGTAAAGTGTATTTCTTGTAGGCAATAGATCATTGTGTTTTGTTTTTTCATCATGTCTTGGCTTTTCATTGTGTCTTGGTTTTTTATCCATTCCGAACTTCTCTTTCTGTGACTTTTGATTTGAGAGTGTAGTCTATTTACATTTATGTTATTATGTAAGGAGTAAGTAAGTACTTACTCCTGCCATTTTGTTGTTTGTTTTCTGGTTGTTTTGTGATGTTTCCTTCTTACCTCTCTTCCTTCTAGTGAAGGTGATTTTCTCTGGTGGTAAGATTTCAGTTCTTGCTTTTTATTTTTTTGTGTATCTATTATGTGTTTTTCAATTTGAGCTTAGTATGAGTCTTATAAATACTGTCTTGCAACCCATTATTTTAAACTGATAGCAACTTAACACGGATTGCATAAACAAAGAAACACGCAGTTAAAAATTAAAAACTCTTTATTTCTGACCTTTTGGAGTTTGATTGTTAAATCCCTTGAGATAGTCACTTTTGGGTTAAATCTGCATGGTGTTCTATGACCTT
>NW_016107339.1:1897396-1903248 GCF_001604975.1 Cebus imitator | reverse complement strand
TGCTTGATTAATTCTCTATTAAGAGATTCTGATGCATTCTTCAATATGTCAATTGTATTTTTCAGGTTTAGAATTTCTGCTTGATTCTTTTTATTTCAGTCTCTTTGTTAAATTTATCTGATAGATTTCTGAATTTATTCTCTGTGTTATCTTTCTTTTCTTTAAGTTTCTTCAAAATAGCTATTTTGAATTCTTTGTATGAAAGGTTACATATCTCTTTTTCTCCACGATCAGTCTGTAGTGCCTTATTTAGTATGTTTGTTGAGGGCATGTTTTTGTGGATGATCTTAATACTTGTAGATGGGGTCATCAGAGTCTGGGAATTGAAGAGTTATTTCTTTATTGTAGTCTTTGCAGTCTGGGTTTGTAGTGCCTGTCCTTGAGAAGGCTTTCCTAGGTATTTGAAGGGACTTCAGCCTCAAACCCAGTAACTGTGGTTTTTGCACGTTTGTAAAGGTACCACCTGCGTTACCAGGCAGACTTTTGCTCTTTTCCCTTACTTTCTGTCAAACAGAGTCCTTGTCTCTGTTCTGAGCTGCCTGGAATTTGGGATTTGGTAATGCAAGTACCCATGTGTCTACTGCATTTGGGACAGTGCTAGGTCAGACCTGAAGCCAGCAGAGCACTGGGTCTCATCCAAGACTCACTGTAACCACTACCGTGCTACACCTGTGTTCACTCAAAGCCCTGGACAGGTAGTGAAGCCAACCAGGCTTGTATCCTTTCCTTCAGAGCCATGAGTTTTCTCAGGCCTTTTGTGTCCAGAGATGCACTCTCGTAGCCAGGGATTAGATTCGGGAACCTTAGAAATATATCTGATCTCCTGCTGGAATAGAACATCAGATTAAGCTAGCACTCCAACCACAATACAAAGCCTTTCCTGCTCTTCTTTCTCCCCTCTCCACAGCCTAGGAGCCTCTCTCCTTATGGTCACTACCACCACCAGCCCACAGGGTGTTTTGCCAGGCCACTGCCGACATTTAAAGAGTCATCATTTCATTTTGTGGTGAATGCTGCTAGGCCAAGGACTTACCCTTCAGGGCAGTGGGCTCCCCTCTAACTCAGGGCAGGTCCAGAAAAGCTGCCTAAGAGCCTACATGTGGACTCAGGGACCCAGAGAGCCTGCTTGTTACTCTACTGCACTGTGGCTTAGCTGGTACCAATTTTTGCTTCTTGTGACTCTACTTTTCTGTGTGTAAATAGTTGTTACAATTTTCTGTGTGCAAATAGTTGTTACAACAGTGGGTTGGGATGAATGATGTAGGCCTGTCTTCTGCCATCTTGCTCTGCCCCTATCCCAGATCTCTGATATTACTATTTTAACTGTTTTGAGATGTCACAAAACACACCCATCTAAGACAGGGAACTTGACAAATATTTTATATGCTCTAACTGCTCTACTGACGGGCCATTTCCTTGTCTCTCTGTCTCTCCTCAGGGCTCCTTATTCCCTGCAATATTTTTTAAAAAATAAAGAAATTGGGGGAGTTAATAACCTTACAGTGGCCTCTAAGTGTTTAAGTGAAAGGAAGAAACATATGTCTCTCACTTGAAATCAAAAGCTGGAGATTATTAGTATTATTGAAGAAAGCATACTAAAAGCAGAATAGGCTGAAAGGTAGGCCCCTTGTGCCAAAGAGCCAGGATGTGAATGCAAAGGAAAAATTATTGGAGGAAATCAAAAGTGCTACTCCAGTAAACACAGGAATGACAAGAAAGCAAAACAGCCTTATCTAGAGACAGTTTGAGTGGTCTGGATAGAAGATCAAACAAGCCTCACAACATTCCCTTAAGCAAAAACCTAATCCAGATCAAGGCCCTAAACCTTCAATTCTATGAAGGCTGAGAGAGATAAGGAAGCTACAGAAGAAAAGTTGGAAGCCAGTAGAGGTTGGTTCATAAGGTTTAAGGAAAGAGCTCTTTTCATAACATCAAATTGCAAGGCAAAGCAGCTAGTGCTGATGTAGAAGTTACAGCAGGTTATTCAGAAGATCTAGCTAAAGATAATTGCTGAAGGTGGCTACACTAAGCAACACATTTTTAATGTAGACTAAACAGGCTTCTGTTGGTAGAAGGACTTTTTTAAAAAATTTATATATTTTGGAAACAGGGTCTTGTGTCGCCCCAGTTGGATTGCAGTGATGCAATCTCGCCTCACTGCAGTGTCCACCTCCTGGGATCAAACGATCCTCCCATCTCAGCCTCCTGAGTAGCTGGAGCTCTAGGTGTGTACCCTTGTGCTTAGCAAATTTTTAATTTTTTGTAGAGATGTAGTTCCACTGTATAGTGTCCCGGCTGTTCTCGAACTCCTGGACTCAAGCAGCCCTTCTGCCTCGGCCTTCCAAAGTGCTGGGCTTACAGGTGTGAGCCACTTCACCCAGAGGATAAGGACTTTTTTTTAAGACCCAAATTTATTTTTTCAGTTTCTTTTTTTTTTTTTTTTCTGTTATACTTTAAGTTCTGGGGTAAATGTGCAGAACATGCAGGTTTGTTACATAGGTATACATGTGCCATGGTGGTTTGCTGTACCCATCAACCCATCATCTATGTTAGGTATTTCTCCTAATGCTGTCCCTCCCCTTGCCCCCTATCCTCCAACAGGCCCCAGTGTATGATGTTACCCTCCCTGGGTCCATGTGGTCTTATTGTTCAACTCCCACTTATGAGTGAGAATATGTGGTGTTTGGTTTTTCTGTTTCTGTGTTCGTTTGCTGAAAATGATGGTTTCCAGCTTCATCCATGTCCCTTCAAAGGATATGAACTCATTCTTTCTTATGACTGCATAGTATTCCATGGCATATCTGTGCCACATTTCCTTTGTCCAGTCTTTCATTGATGGGCATTTGAGTTGTTTCCAAATCTTTGCTATTGTTGATTTGGGGTGGAGAGTTCTGTAGATATCCATTAGGTCTGCTTGGTCCAGAGCTAAGTTCAAGTCCTGAATGTCCTTGTTAATTTTCTGTTTTGTTGATCTGTCTAATATTGACAGTGGGGTGTTAAAGTCTCCCACTATTATTGCGTGGGAGTCTAAGCTTCTGTTAGTCTCTAAGAACATGTTTTATGAATCTGGGTGCTTCTGCAAAGGGTGCATATATATTTAGGATAGTTAGCTCTTGTTTTCTTGATCCCTTCACCAATACATAATGCCCTTCTCTGTCTATTTTGATCTTTGTGGTTTAACGTCTCTTATATCAGAGATTAGGATTGCAACCCCTGTTCTTTTTTGCTTTCCATTTGCTTGATAAATATTCCTCCATCCCTTTGTTTTGAGCCTATGTGTGTCTTTGCACGTGAGATGGGTCTTGACTGTATCCAGTTTGCCAATCTGTGCCTTTTAATTGGAGCATTTACCTCATTTACATTTAAGGTTAGTATTGTCATGTGTGAATTTCATCCTGTCATTATGATGCTAGCTGGTTAGTTCGCACATTAGTTGATATAGTTTCTTCATAGTGTTGATGAAGGATTTTTTTTAAGGATATTTTTCTCATTCACTTACAAAGCCTAGTTTGGCTGGATATGAAATTATGGATTGAAAATCCTTTTCTTTAATAATGTTGAATATTGGCCCTCACTCTCTTCTGGCTTGTAGGGTTTCTGCAGAGAGATCCGCTGTTAGTCTGATGAGCTTCCCTTTGTGGGTAACCTGACCTTTCTCTCTTGCTTCCCTTAATATTTTTTCCTTCATTTCAACCTTGGTGAACCTGATGATTATGTGTCTTGGGTTGCTCTTCTCGAAGAGTGTCTTAGTGGTGTTCTCTGTATTTACTGAATTTGAATGTTGGCCTCTCTTGCTAGGTTGGGGAAGTTCTTTTGCATAATATCCTGAAGTATGTTTTCCAACTTGGTTGCATTCTCCCGGTCACTTTCAGGTACACCAATCAAACATAGGTTTGGTCTTTTCACATAGTCCCATATTTCTTGGAGGCTTTGTTTGTTCCTTTTCATTCGTTTATCTCTAATCACGCCTTCATGCTTTATTTCATTAAGTTGATCTTCAGTATCTGATATCCTTTCTTCCATTTGATTGATTTGGTTATTGATACTTGTGTATGCCTCGTGAATTTCTCATGCTGTGTTTTTCAGTTCCATCAGGTCATTTATGTTCTTCTCTAAACTGGTTATTTTAGTTAGCAGTTCCTGTAAACTTTTATCAAGGTTCTTAGCTTCCTTGCATTGGGTTAGAACATGCTCCTTTAGCTTGGAGGAGTTTGTTATTACCTGCCTTCGGAAGCCTGCTTCTGTCAATTCATCAGACTAATTCTCCGTCCAGTTTTGTGCCCTCAGGTGTAAGTACCCCAGGGAATTTCCTGGTCTGCGGGTTTTAAAAACCACTGGAAAAGGGTAGTATCTGGGCTGGATAGCACTGTCCCTCAGGGCACAGTACTTCATGACTTCCCTTAGCTAGGGGAGGGAGTTCCCCGACCCATTGTGCTTCCTGGAGGTGACACCCTACCCTGCTTTTCCTCACCCTCTGCGGGCTGCACCCGCTTTCTAACCAGTCCTAATGAGATGAGCTGGGTACTGCAGTTGGAAATGCAGAAATCACCCATCTTCTGCGTTGATCTCGCTGGGAGCTGCAGACCAGAGCTGTTCCTATTTGGCCATTTTGCCAGATCCCATGAATAAGGACTTTTATAGCTAAAGAGAAGTCAGTACCTTGCTTCAGAACTTCAGAGGACTCAAAGGACAGCCCGACTCTCTTGTTAGAGGCTAATGTAGTTAGCGATATTTAGTTAAAACCAGTGTTCATTGACAATTTTGAGAATCCTAGGGCCCGTAAGAATTATATTAAATCTACTCTCTCTCTCTGCTCTGTAAATAAAATGACAAAGGCTGGATGATAGCATATTTGATTATAACATGCTTGATTGAATATTTTAAGTCTACTCTTGTAACTTACTGATGGGAAAAAAAAGATACCTTTTAACAATTACTTGTGTGATATTGTGCTGGCCTAGAGCCAGAACCAGAGCAAAACTATTTTATAAAATGCAAAACTGTTTTTAGATAAGTTGAAATGGCTGCCCCATTCTCCTCATAATAACTACTGTCCTTGGCCTCTGTAAATAGAACTGCCAGTTTGTTCTTCAAAACTATGTAAAGCTGCTTACCTTTTCTTATCAGTAACTGCTCTCTGTGGCCCTAATGTGACAGACAAGCAGTCCTAACCCATGCCATCTTGGCTCCTGAGACTTGTAATAAGTAACTAAGGTCTGTGATTTCCACCTTAACCAGATAATGTGTAAACAAATGTTTATCTTGACTTCTGTAAACCACTTAAGTAACAAACGGAATGACAGAAGTCCCCATCCCTTGGAATGTCCGGGGACCCCCACCCTCATCTCTGCCCAGGAGGTAATTTACAGAATCCACTAGCCCTCGGAATGTCTGAAGCCTTTTCATCCCCATCACTGCCCCTCACCCCCACTCCCAAGGTGGTTTTTCGGGTATAAAAAATCGTGGCACCCTCCTGTTGCCGCCACAGGTTGGAGAGACGTGAGTCCTCTGTGGTCGCCGGCATAAATAAATGACCCTGCAATCTGGCATACTTTTGTCTTGTGATAACTTTCTACATTCGGTCAAATACAACACTTGTCTTTGATAAGGCACCTGGTCACACAAGAGCACCAGTATTGATGTACAAGGAGATTAATGTAGTTTCCCTGCCTGCTAACACAGCATCCATTCTGCAGCTTATGGATCAAGGAGTCACTTCTACATTCATATCTTATTCCTTAAGAAGTGCATTTCACCTGGTCAACATGGTGAAACCCCGTCTCTACTAAAAATACAAAAAATTAGCTGGGCATGGTGGCGCGTGCCTGTAATCCCAGCTACTCGGGAGGCTG
>NW_016107339.1:1817423-1897301 GCF_001604975.1 Cebus imitator | reverse complement strand
AAAAAAAAAAAAAAAAAAAAAAGAAGTGCATTTCATAATTGATAGCTGCCATAGATAGTGATTCCTCTGATGTGTTAGAGCAAAGCACACTGGAACCTTCTGGAAAGGAATTATCATAATAGACACTATTAACAACAGTCATGATTCAGGGGAGGAGGCCAAAATATCAGCCTGAAGAAGAAGGATGGAAGAAGTTGATTCCAACCCTCACTGATGACTTGGAGAGGTTCAAGACTCCAGTGAAGTTCAAGACCTCCTTAGTGGAGGAAGTAACTGCTGGTTGACAGGAAATAGCAAGAGAACTGGAATTACAAGTGGACACTGTAGATGTGAATGTATTCCTACAATTTCATGATAAAACTGTAATGAATGAGGAGTTGCTTCTTATGGATGAGCAGAAAAAGTAGTTTCTTGAGATGGAATCAGCCTTGAGGTCCAGGGCTCTGGTGATCTACCTGTCTCAGCCTCCTAAGTCCTACTGAGACTATAGGTGTACAATAACATTCCTGGCTAATTTCCCTAAAAATTAAACAGCTTTTACATATCAATAAGAAAATGACATTTTAGCAGTGAAAACAAGTTTAACCAGCTATTTAAAAATGGAGACACGCAAATTTCCATTAAGCATATTTTAAAAGTTTAGTTTTCCTGGTATTTCAAGAAATACAAATATACACAATGTCCTATTAGATGGGAAAAATAGTTTTGAAACCTTATTATCTACTTTGATGATTAATTGGTAAAACCTTAATGCCAGCCAGTTTAGAATGTATGTATCAATAACTGACATGTAATTTCTACGGTATGATTTATCTTTTCAGCTTATGTTCATGATCACCATAAGAATTAAGTTGTACTTTCTCTCTCTTCTCAGGTATTTCAAAACCTTTGTAATTTAAACTTATGATTTCCTGAAGATTAACTCTGCTCATTCCATAAGCAAAAATAGAAGTTATTAGCTGGGAGCTTTAGCTTTCTGTAGAAGACTTAACCGCAACTGCATCTGTATTTTTCTTTTTTTCCCCTAGTGATGTCTCTTCTGTTTCAGATCAGTTCTACTACCTGTGGTCTGCACCCCATCCCTTTGTGTCTTCTCAGGTATCTTGTATTCTATCAGTTATTTTTCTCTGTCTTATTTCTTCAACCCTTATGTTTTTATTGGATCTTGTTTTGCTGGTAGTCCTTCTCATCTTACTAACTTAAGCTAGGATGAACAGCCCTGTGCAGATCCCACCACTTCTTTTGGCTACAGCAGTAGCTTTCTTCTCTTTTTCTGAGTAGTACTCCATAAATGGTTGTCTACATTTTTTATTATTTTCCATTTTACTCTGATATCTGTCCCTTGATCTACTTAAGTTTATATTTCTTGAGAGTATAATGGTCTTTCTGTAATTAAATCTGTTTTAAGATTTTATCTGGTCTTGACAGTAGCATCTTACATTCTTGACTTCCTCCTTCTCAAAATCCTCTTTTGGCTTCAGTGATAGAGTTTTCCCTTGGTATTTCTTGGTACTTCTGCTTTTCAGTGTGGTCTTTAAAATTTGGGTTTTTACTTGTCTCTGTTCTTATCCTAAGCTTTAGTTATCAATACCCTAATACTTTGAAATGTTTCTAGTTCAGGTAGCTTCAGACTAATATATCTGACATTCTAGATTACATTTTCTTTTAGATTTTTCAGAGTTCTAACTCAGCTTGTCCAAAATTGAATTTGTGATCTTTTCTTCCAAACTCCTTTCTTATTATTTTTTTTTAATCTCAGTGAATGGTGTCAATAAGTATCTAGTTGTGTAAGCCAGAAACTTGGGAATCATTATTGACATCTCTTAGCCGCCAATGCAATAGATTTGTCTCTTTAATATCTCAAGAATCTTCTTCACTTTTTTTGATCTATACTATCACTGCAGTCTTAAACCTACTATAATTCTTTTCCTCAACGGGATTTGTTTTTTATTATATTCAGAGAGTTGAAGGGAGTTTGACCAAATTTTTGGAGTTATATTTTGGGTAAATTACTTAAATTAAAAGATATGTCTCTTTAGAGAGAATAGGGGTTGGGAGAAGGAACCTAAAGAAAGAAGGATATCTCAGAGAGATAGGCAGTCATCCTCCTGCCCTACATATTTTTATGTCACAGGAGAGAACATCAGCCATTTCACTTTGAATCCTGTATTATTTTAAGCAATGGCTAAGACCCAAAATACAATGATTTTAAAAAGGCAGAAATGCATTACTCTTAACCTAACAGTTCAGACTCCAAGATTCTTCCCTGTTGTTCCTCTTCCATTTTCTAGAGCTGTGCTACTTAGTCTAGTCCATGAGTGAGAACTGTTTGTAACTAGTTCCCAACTATGTAAGTACAGCATTACCCTCTTACCTGTAGGGAATATGGTCCAAGACTTGCAGTGGATGCCTGAAACAGCAGATAGTACTGAACCCTATATATGGTGTTTTTTCCTATACATACATACATACATACATACATACATACCTATGATAAAGTTTAATTTATAAATTTGACACAGTAAGAGAGTAACAGCCATACTACTAATAAAATAGAACCATTTTAACAACATCCTTTTATCACATAATAAAAGTTAAGTGAATGTGGTCTCTTTCAAAATATCTTATTGTACTGTAATCACCTATTGTTGGATCATGGTTCACTGCAGGTGACTGAAACTGTGGAAAGCAAGACCACAAATAAGGAAGGACTGCTGTGTAGAAACTGAAAGTTAATATATAGAACAGAGTAATTTTTCCATCTTTTGAATCTAATAATAAAATATTGAGGCTTATATCTTATGTCTTTTTATTTCACTTTTATAGGAATATTTTTATTATTTCACAAAAGTGTTCTCTATAGCAGACAGGACTCTTTTTTTTTTTTTTTAAATGGTTCTTCACTAAAGACCCTCCTCCGTAATAAAAAAAAAAATAACTTAAAAAATTTAAAAATATTTTATGTCCACAGGTCATATGAAAAGAGATCATTATTTGCCTGATTTAGCCATTGTTATTGACTACTGTTTTAGTCCATGGAAAAGAAAGAAAGCTCATATAAGACATCATTAAAAGAGTATTTCCTTATCACTTGAGCATACAGGGTTATATCTAGGCATAAAGTGGATGTGAAATATAGTCTGTAGCTGGGTTGCTATATGTCCACTGATAAGGTGAAAACAGATCCAGGGCAAGTGTCAATATTATGAAATACCTAAGTCAAGGATTACAAAATGCAGATGCTTACATTTCAAAAACTGACTTTCAATCAAGTTATTTCTCACATGGACAGTTCTGTATATAGTATGCTCTATGGTGAGTAGCTGTAGGAATATATTTACTTACTGATGATATGTAATTATTTTTCTCTGTAATGCTATTGTATAATATTCTGTGTAGCCATTGAAAGTTGTATTAGGATAGTATTAAAATATATATTGTATTCAAATTACAGAATATATATAGTGCATGTTAAAAATTTGAGGAAATGTTAAAATACTAACAATGGAAGAATTATGTGTGGCTTTAGATTTTCTTAATATACATGTGCATTTGAAAATTTTGCACAACAATTATATATTAGTTTTGTAATTTTTATCAATTTTTTTTATATTTTGTAACTTTGTTAATACCTTTTTATCAATTTATTTCTCTATCTTAAGGCAGCCATGGAGAGATTTGTACACATATATTTGTCATATCTATTTTAAGAAAATATTGTAAATAAAAGAAATATCTGCCAATTAAAGAATGGTTAAGTATATTATAGGACATACATTGATTATTATGTAGCCAGTTAAAATTTCTTTGTAAAAAGTTTTAAAAATAACATGAGAGAAATACTCATATATATAATACAATGAAATAATAGAATATAAAATTGTTTATATAATATATAAATTCAATTTTATAGAAACAAGACAAAGGAAAAGTGTCCTCATGTAATTGTATCACATTATGGGTGGTTTTTCCTTTCTATTTTTCTTTCTATTTTTTCTTTTTTCTTGCTAGTGTTTGTTTTAATAGTTTCTCTCAAGTATACAAGTTTTTGCTGTAGTTTACATAGTTTTTACATCTGCAAAAATAAAGTATATCCAAGAAATGAAATATAAGTTAATATTAGAATGGGTTAATTTTTGCATTCTTTTATATCTTCATTTTTATTTAGATAATTTTTACATTTATTTTTTATGTTGTAACTGTATTTGAGTGCAGCTCATGAGAAGATAATTAGATTACATTGATGACTTATTTAATGTGATTCTGATAATGTTTTTGAAAAGATTGAGTTTCCAAGATTTACTACCAGTCTGTATTGTCTCATGGGTCCTTGATACTCTATTTATTTCATTTTTTTAAATCTTGGCTTTCTCTTTTCTTCAGATTGTATAACTTTTGTTGATCTTTCAGTTCACTGACCTATTCTTCTGTCTCATCCATTTTGTTACAAAGCCCATCTGTGAATTTTTAAAATTTCAGGTATTGTTCTTTACAGTTGTAAAATTTCCATTTGGTTCTTTTTAATAGTTTTAGGGATTTTACTGTGAACTTCTATTTTTCTATTTATTTCAAGAGTATACACCATTACGTCATAGAGAAAAGATTTTTGACTTGAAGAAGCTGAGGCACAAAATAAAACTTTAAAGAGTTTACATGAGCCAAACTAAGGACAGCTGCCTAAGAAACATTTCCAAGTTGCCTTGGGAAGTACTCCACTCAGCCTTTGTTACAAGCAGGATTTTAAAGGAAAAGGACACCAATAGTGGGCTGATGAAGTTGTTTGATAGGAATTCTTGTTGGTTGACAGAAATAACATTGATTAGTGATTGGCTATACATTGTTGAACTATAGGGTATGAGTTAAGGCATCCAACACATGGTATTGTTTGGTTATTTTTATGGCTACTTGGTGTCAGTCAATCTAGAGCCCACATAGTACATGGCTTCAAGAGGTAATTCTTAGCTCAAAGTGTAAGTGAGAGCTGACTGCAGTCACATTTCAGTGCCTCTCTTGCCTGATAATTTAGAGGCTCATATTCCATAGATAAAAAGTTACGGTAAGTTTCTCAAGTTATGTTAGCTTCTTTAAGTCTTTGCTGATTGTAATACCTGGATCATCTCTGAGCTGGCATCTGTTGCTTGTATTATATTTTGAGAATTGATCAGATTTTTCTGGTTCTTGATATAGCAAGCAATTTTAGACTGTGTCTTGAACATTTTGAATAATTTTTATAAAACTCTGGCTCCTGTTGAAACCTCTGGAGAATTTTTCTCCTTCCTCTCTTCCCTTTCCTCTCCCTCCCCTCCCACTTCCCTTTTCGGTCACTTCTTCTTCCTCTCCCCTCCTCTTCTCTCTTTCCCGTTCTCTTCTCCTTTCCTTCCCATTCCCAACTCTCCTGCCCTCCTCAGTTAAGTTCAGACCACAGTGTCTGTCTCACTTTCTGCGGATGGAGGTTCCAGTGTTAGCAGTTTTTAAAGTCCTTTCTGTGCTTTTTTAGTCTGCTCCTTGCATGTGACCCTCAGGGGTTAGTCTAGGACTTTGGTGGTAGTTTATATTAATATCATGGTTCAGTTCTCAAAGCTTTTGTTGTGCTTCTTTGGGTATATTTTGAGCATGTACAGCTACGGAGTGAGCTCAGGATTTGTGTCTTTTCATACACAGAATTAGAGAATCCCATGTCCGGGACTTCCTCCAGGGTTATCCCACACACTGTGTCTGGCTTTATCATAACTTTTGCCACCTGTGTTATTGCACAGTTCCACATGAATAAGTGCACTTTTTTGTCAAAGTGATGAGAGAAATAGCAAAAAAAAAAAAATAATAGGCATTCTCAGGGGCCCTTTTCCACAGTTTCCTTAGAAGACTAGCCTTACTAGAGTTTTAAGTGCCCACACCACTGCTGCCACCAACCTACTGTGGCAGGGTAGTTCTAAAACTAGACCTGGCCTTGCCACATGGTTAGAAATGAAAAAACAAGGGAAAAAGAAAGAGAATTCTTTCCACATTCTCCAGGTCACAGGAGCTCCTTTTTCTAGTTTCTGAAAAATGGGAATCTTGTGGAGTGTTTGCTCCTTATACCTGCTATTTAGTTCTCAGATTCATCCTGATGTGCTAGATAAAGGAGGAGAAAGAACAGAAAACTCACCACCACTGACTTTCTTCAACAGAAAACTCACCACCACTGACTTTCTTCAACAGAAAACTCACCACCACTGACTTTCTTCTCCAATAAGCTTCCTGTTATTTACTTTTAAGAGCCTTCAAGTGGTTTTTGTTTTTGTTTTGTATTTTGCACAGAGTTTTAAATTGTCAGTGGGAGAAATATGCTGCAGTGGTGCTCCATTATGGGTGGAACTGGAAATCCTACTAGTAACCTATGATTCTTTTGGTTTGTTTTATTGTGATCTGTTTTAAGTCTTATTGAGAAACCAAGTTAATGTCTAATTTATGTAGAAAGCATTTCTTTGAAATGAATAATCAAATTCTTTACTATGTGTGAAATAAAAGTTACTTTTCCCACCATAGAAATGATTTAAAATCATAATTGTTTAGAATATCTTAGAAAGAATTAATTTTGTGATTTTAAAACTTTCTAGTAGCTTCTCATTGTAGTTTCAAAATTCAGACTTCTCCCATTCAAACCATAAGTTATATAGCCACGTCTTAGCCTGTATGCTTATCCTCACATCATAGTACTCTGCTCCCAGTCCTCCAACCACCTTGTCTTTATTTTCTATTTAAAAGCTGGCTTCTATAGTAGGGCCCGTGTGTTTTGCATATTGTACCCTTTGCCATGGATATTCAAGTGGCTGATTTTTTTCTCGTCATTAGAATCCAAAATCAGTTATTACCTTCATCTTCAAAGAGCACCCTCCCACAATCACTGAATGTCATGTTACTCTCTTGTATTTATAGCTCCTATAATTATCTGAACTTAAACAAATTTATTTTCTTTTGTTTTCTCCCTTGCTCCTCCACTTTATTCTATAATACTATAGTTCACTATAATACTTCTGCTTTCTAGGACTGGAATTATGTCACTGGCACATAATAGACACTCAGTAGATGTTCATTGAATGAAGGAATGATTCAAATGAGATTTAAATATCAATAGACTTGACAGAATGGTAAATTTCCATTCTTAAGGTGGTCTGATAGTGGTATCATCAATGTTGATAGCTATCCTATCATTATTTTTGCCTTAGGGTGCCACAAAGCTTCTTATCCAGTCTCCCTTCATCCACTCTCCTTCTTCCTACACCCACCCACAAATCACTTCACCCAGAACTTCAAGTGACCACTTAAAAACGAATCTTTTTGGCCAGACAGGGTGACTCGTGCCTATAATCCCAGCACTTTGGGAGGCCAAGGTGGGTGGATCACCTGAGGTTAGGAGTTCAAGACCAGTTTGGCCAACATGATGAAATCCCATTTCTACCAAAAATATAAAAATTTGCTGGGCATGGTGGCTCATTCTTGTGATCCCAGCTACTTGGGAGGTTGAGGCAGGAGAATTGCTTGAAGCCAGGAGGTAGAGGTTTCAGTGAGCCAAGATCATGCCACTGCACTCCAGCCTGGGTGACAGGGTGAGATTCTGCCTCAATCAAAACAAAACAAAACAAAGCACTATATATGTTTTTAAGAGATAAGGTCTCACTTTGTCATCCAACCAGGAGGGCAGTGGCACCATCTCGGCTTACTGCAGACTAGACCTCCTGGGCTCAAGTGACTCCCCTGCCCCAGTCCCCTAAAATTAGCTAGGCATGGTGGCATGTACCTGTAGTCCCAGCTGATATTTTGTAAATGTAAGTTTTGCCATGTTGCCCAGGCTGGTGTCGAACTCCTGAGCTCAAATGAATCTGCCAACCTCTGCCTCCCAAAGTGTTACAGTTTTAGGCATGAGCTACTGTGTCCAGCCTATAACCCTTCTTTTACTGACTTTTTGTTGAGGATAAAGACCAAAATCCTTAACGTGAACTCCACAGGATCTTGGCATATGCTGATCTCTAGTGGAATGTTCTGTATACCCTTTTTGATCTGTGACTCATCCACCCTCTTGGTCATATATTATTATAGTAAGGTGTGTAACTATCCTTTATTACATTTTTGAACGTTGTCATTGTGCATTGCTTTGGCTGTCTCTCTGCTCTGCTGGACATTGATCAAACTGAAGTATGCCAGGGGTGGATTTTGAGCTTTTGCTTACCACTATAATGTCAGCACTTGAATACTGTAAGTGTTCAACATGTGACTGTTGAAAGAACTTAAAAATCCTGGAAAAACTATTACATCTAGATTTATGACTAAAAGTTGGAATTACAAAATGCATTTATTGATTAGGACCCATTACAGTTGGTCTAGATAATGAATAATTTGTTTGAATAAAATGCTCAATAAGTGATAACTACTTTGATATTTTTAATAATCTACAAGGATTTTGTACAACATTGTACACTTCCTAGCAGATTTAAAGGAATAGCCATTACTTTGACATATTTCTAGTTATCAGATTTTTAAAAATCACGTTTTTAATAAATAAAGATGCATTATCATAAAGTGGTACATACATATCAATTCATGGATTTATAATTTTTTCTTTAAATACTATTTTAGTATAATAATTCTTTAATGTCATAGCAAAAATTAGTAAAGAAATTGAATATTGTGACTTCTTAGCAATTAAAAAGCATTATTTCTGAAAACCTTGATTCATATAAAAACACATTTTTATATGAATCAATTAAAATATTTTTGGAATTTTTTTATTTGAAGGAATTGGTAAACATTTTTAAAAATTTTGATATTTGAGGTTTTTAGATTTAAATACTAATCACTAACATTTTATTGTGATTTGTGTTAGTAAATTTTTTGTAAGACTAAAGATATTTTGGAGAATATTTACCTTCACTTCTTTATTTAGGCTTTGGAACATCATAGTAAAATTGCCTTTTATGGTTTTTAAGTAGATATTTGTTGTATGAACTTGTCCAGATAGCTGTTATTTAAAAGACGCAGATAGAATCAGCTATCCTGGTTCATGAATGGTGATTTATATCCTGCATATAGTCCCAGTGAGTTTTTCAGGCACCAAAATGGGACATATCTAATATTAACATCTAAAGTTCAGTACTTGGGGCTAATGGATGCCTTTACATTTTATAAAGTCTTGTCCACTAGATGTTCAATCTTAAGGGATCTGGCAATGATTGTGCCCAAATGATTCTTTTTTGTAGAAAAAATGTTTCCTTTTTATGACACTGAAGAAAAAGAATAATTTTGATTAAATATTCTATAGGTATTATTTGAAAGAAAGTAAAATAGGACTTTACTATCACATATACTCTATTTTATTTAGTAAATAATATATGCATATATTTATGCACTTAACAGATAATGTTAGGGTTAGAATTTCCTACTATCAGTTAGATTCTTTTTGAAAATCTAATGCTGTTTTGTTTTGTTTTGAGGAGGATATGTTTTATTTAAGCTTTTGTTGGAGTGTAGTAAGGCTAAAAGTCTCAGTCAGCCAAAATTTAAACCAATTTGTTATTTGTATTTTGTTAAGATAAAATTGTAGTAAATGACAGATTATATAATAATCACATATTAGTCCATGCTGATACTGCTATGAAGAAATACCCAAGACTGGGAAATTTATAAAGGACAGAGGTTTAATTGACTCACAGTTCTGCATGGCTGGGGAGGCCTCAGGAAACAATTATGGTGGAAGGCAAAGCAAACACATCCTTCTTCACATGGCAGCAGGAGACACAGTGAGTGCCCAGCGAAGGGGGAAGCCCCTTATAAAACCATCAGATCTCGTGAGAACTCACTATCATGACAACAGGATGGGGAAAACCACCCACCGCCTGATTCAGTTATCTCCACCTGGTCCTTCCCATGATATGTGTTGATTATGAGAACTACAATTCAAGATGAGGTTTGAGGGGAGACACAGCCAAACCATATGAAATCTTTTATGGCCTTAATACTGTTTCTCCAAGTTTAAAGAAATATTTTCAAATACTCTTTATCAACATATTTACTTCTTAGCAAGTTTTTCTGAAAGTCTACTTTGTTGTTTATGTACTTAGTGGAAATGTGTTTTGTAATTGTCTAAAATACAGCATTAGCATTGCAACTCTTTCTCTGGAACATGCTTTTGAGATCCAAGTGGTCTATGGTAGAACCTCAGAGGCCATTAGTAGTGTTCTGCTTAACATCTGGAGCTTCTACCCTCCCCCAGTAAAGAGTACATGGTACTGAACATATTAGGATAATGTGTGAAGTTGGCATAGCTCAATACAGTCTATTACTATTGCTGGAAAATGAGATCATAGCTTGTACCTTATTGTTAGTCATTAGTAAATGAGGGCATATAAGATACCCAATAATTTCCTCAATTAGGGCAAATTAAATTGCCTTCTATAATAAAATAGTCATTTTTAGTACAGTAGAAGCTTATAATTTTAGAATAGGAAAGGCCTGTGTATCATCAGAATAATCTAGGGAACCCTTTAAACTAGAGCCCTGGGCCTCACCCCCAAATGTTTCAATCTCTTTTCTCTCTCTGCCCCCACTTACCCCCCTTTCTTTTGCCCTTCCTTCTTCTGCCCCCTCTCTCCCGTCTCTTCCCCCCTTCCTCCCTCTCTCTGTCTCTCCCTTCCTCCCACCCTCTCTCTCCCCTTCTTCCCTTCCTCCCTCCCCTCGCATCACACACATGCTATATACCTGTTCCCAAGTGATCAGATATGATCTGGTACCATCCCCCTCTTGTAATAGATGTGGATGGTGGGACCAAGAAATATTAATTTTGCCTTTGAATTCTGTTTTCTTGATTGATTCTGGCCTACTCTGTTATATTTCTGAGACATCAGGTAGCTTTATATCCATAGAGTACCTGGAGAAATGACAATCATACTAAATAGAAATATTTGGATTTGCATGCTATTATGTGTTACCTTAGTCTGTTTTGTGTATCATAGCAGAATATCACTGACTGGATAATTCATAAAATAATTTTATTTCTCACAGTTTTGGAGGCTGAGAAATCTAATATTGAGGTGCCAGTGTCTGGTTGAGGGCCTTCTTGCTGCATTATCCCATGGTAGAAAGCAGAAGGGCAAGAGAGTGCATGGGAGAGATAGCAAGAGATTGAACACACAATATTAAGCTATTTTATAGTCAGCATTAATTAATTCATGAGTGGAGAGCTCTCTTGAACTAAACACCTCCCACGAGGCCCCATCTCCTAACCCTGTTGGATTGTGTATTAAGTTCCAACACATGCTTTTTGATAGACACATTCAACCATAGCACATATTAACTTAAATTGGGTAATTTACTTGTGATTTTCTTTGAAATTAGTCCCTGTTTCCCATTTAGTGACAGAATCATTAATGAATTCTTCTTATAGCTTATCTGTTATTGGTTTATGTGTAATAGTATATACTATCATACATGTTAGTTTTAGTTTATTAATAGATTGACCATGGTTTTAGTTTTTTGTCTTTTACCAGTTTCAAGAAACATTTATGTATCTTAAGTTCATGAAATTATATGGCTTTATATTTCAAGGCTGTAATTTTATTTAAATTTACCATATTCCTTATTCTCTTTAAATATTTTATGTTTGATAAGATCATTATCAGGAAGGACATTGCAAGGGCTTCACAAGTCTTACACACCATCCTCATATAATTCATAAATGTTTTCAGGAATAATACTTTTTAATTGCTAAGAAGTAAAAAGTCACAATATTCAATTATTTAAGTTATGAGGGAGTGTATTATCCTTGTATAGAACTAGTAGCCTTTTACGTTTATTCCTCTGCTAGAACCAGTATTATAAATACATTGATTAAAATGTTAATAAAATGATAGCTAACTTTTATTGAGGATTTATTTGTACTATATAATACACTAAGCACTTCACATGCATTTATCTCATTTAATCTTTCTTACCACATTTTGTGGTAAAACTGTTATTGTCCCCATTTTACAGATGAGGAGTCTGAGATATTGAATGGTTAAGTAACAGAACAAATAAATGGCTGAATCTTAGCTTTTAATTATGATGTTTTAATGGCTCTAGTTCCTGATTTCATTAAACTGAATCTGTCAGTTTAATTTTACCAGTACAGTAAAGTTTGCTCCAGGAAATACTTTAAAGTTTAAACAGAGATCATCAAGAGTATATTTATTCATTTAAAAGCTAAAAACACTGTGTTTATATAGACCCCACCCTCAAAATTAAAAAACTCTTCCTGTCTTTGCAGACTGGCTGTGTGCCACAGTAGTTCTTTAACGTTTAGCTAAGCTTGCAATCCACATATAGTGATCAGCTTTTGGTGGAAGCTTAGGGTCTTCTCAGTTACTTCCTGATCATGCATGTTGCTTTGGGCATGCACATGGCCTTCTACATTTCCCTCAAACACAGGAATGCTTTTGAATGTCTATGTTTCAATTGCAGTCTTTTGCTTCAGGCTTCTCTGGGTGATATGGCTTGGCTGTGGCCACACCCAAATCTCATCTTAAATTGTAGTTCTCATAATCCCCATGTGTCATGGGAGGGACCTGGTTGGAGGTAATTGAATAAGGGGACCCTTACCCCCATCCTGCTGTTCTTGTGGTATTAAGTGAATTCTTATGAAATCTGATGGTTTTATAAGGGGCTTTTCCCTCTTTTGCTTGGCACTTCTTCCAGCCACCATGTGAAGAAGGACATATTTGCCTCCCCTTCCATCATGATTGTATAAGTTTCCTGAGTCCTCCCCAGCCATGCGGAACTGTGAGTCAATTAAACCTCTTTTCTTTATAAATTACCCAGTCTTGGGTAGTCCTTTATAGTAACATGAGAATATACTAATACAGTAAATTGGTACCACAGAGATTGGGTGCTGCTATAAAGATACCCAAAAATGTGGAAGTGACTTTAGAACTGGGTGAACAGGCAAAAGTTGGAATAATTTAGAGGGCTCAGAAGAAGACAGGAAAACGTGGGAAAGTTTGGAATTTCCTACAGACTTGGAGGGCTCAGAAGACAAGAAGATGTGGGAAAGTTTGGAAGTTCCTACAGATTTGTTGAATGGCTTTGACCAAAATGCTGATAGTCGTGTGGACAAAGAAGTCCAGGCTGAGGTTGTTTCAGATGGAAATGAGGAACTTGTTGGGACCTGGAATAATGTTCACTCTTGCTATGCAAAGAGACTGATGGCATTTTGCCGCTGCCCTAGCGATCTGTGAAACTTTGAACTTAAGACAGATGATGTTGGGTCTCTGGTGGAAGAAATTTCTGAACAAATCATTCAAAAGGAAGCAGAGCATAAAAGTTTGCAAAATTTTCAGGCTGACAATGTGATAGGGCAAAAAAATTTTCTGGGGAGAATTCCAAGCCCACAGTGGAAATTTGCAGAAGTAATGGCGAGTAGAATGTCAATTACCAAGACAATGGGGATACTTTCTCCAGGGCATGTCAGAGACCTTCATGGCAGCCCCTTTCATCACAGGTCTAGAGGCCTAGGAGGAAAAAATGGTCTTATGGGCTAGAACCAGGGCCCCACTGCTCTATGCAGGATCAGGACATGGTGCCCTGGGTCACAGCTGCTTTAGCTCCACCCATAGCTAAAAGGGTCCAACATATAACTTGGGCTGTTGCTTCAGAGGGTGCAAGCCCCAAGCCTTGGTAGCTTTCATGTGGTGTTGGGCCTGTGGGTATGCAGAAGACAAGAACTGATGTTTGGGAACCTCCACCTAGATTTTAGAGGATATATGGAAACACCTGGATGTCCAGGCAGAAGTCTTCTGTAGGGGCAGGGCCCTTATGGAAAACCTCTGCTAGGACAGTGTGGAAGGGAAATGTAAAGTCAGAGTCCTCACACAAAGTTCCCACTGGGGCATTGCCTAATGGAGCTGTGAGAAGAGGGCCACTGTTCTCCAAACCCCAGAATGGTAGATTCACTGACAGCTTGCACTGTGCACCTGGAAAAGCCACACTCAATGCCAGCTGTGAAAGCAGCCAGGGGAAAGGCTGTACCCTGCAAAGCCACAGGAACAGAGCTAACCAAGGCTGCGGAAGCCTACCTCTTGTATCAGTGTGACACATATATGAGCCATGGAATCAAAGGAGATCATTTTGCCACTTTAAGGTTTCATGACTGCCCTATTGGATTTCAGACTTGCATGGGGCTCCTAGCCCCTTTGTTTTGGCCAATTTCTCCCATTTGGAGTGGGTATATTGCCCAATTCCTGTACTACCATTGTGTCTATGACATAGCTAATTTGCTTATGATTTTGCAGGCTCATGGGGGAAGGGCCTTGCCTTGACACAGATAAGACCTTGGACTTAGACTTTTGGGATAATGCTGGAATAATACTTTGGGGGTCTATTGGGAAGGCATGATTGTGTTTTGAAATATAAGGACATGAGATTTGGGAGCAGTCAGGGTCACAATGATATGGTTGGGCCGGGTCCTCACCCAAATCTTATATTGAAATGTAGTTCCTATGATCCCCATGTGTTGTGAGAGAGACCCAGTGGGAGGTAATTGAATCATAAGGGTGGTTACTCCCATGCTGCTGTTCTTGTGGTAGTGAGTTCTCACAAGATCTGATGGTTTTATAAGGGGCTTTTTTCTTGTTTTGCTCTGCGCCTCTCCTTATGCCATTGTATGAATTAGGATATTTTTGTTTCCCCTTTTGCTATGATTGTAAGTTTCCTGAGGCCTCCCCAGCCATGTGGAACTGTGATTCAATTAAACTTCTTTCCTTGATAAACTACCCTGTCTCAGGCCGTGCTTTATAGCAATGTGAGAATGGATTATATATAGGGTTTTTAGTTTGGCTTGTTGTGTGTTCTGTTGATGTCCACTGCTTCTTCTAAGTTAGCCTGACAGAGAAAGGCATCTTGTGTCATCTTTCAGGTGGCCCTTACACAGGTTAGAACATATATGCACAATAATTTGCAAACATTGTTCCCTTTTCCCTTTGAGAACAAATATCAGACTCCCACCCTGGGAAAGTAGCTACCTACGTCGAGACTGCTACTGTGCCAGGGAGGGGGTGGGGCAAGTGCAAGTGTAAACACCACAAAATTTTTAAGTTACCTTTTTTCTTGATTCAGTGTTCATTTGGTTTTGGAAAATTTTTGACCGTTTGTCACAGCTTTTACAAAGTCCTGAAAAGTACCTTTTGTTTTCCAGTGTTTCTGTAGGAGGACATGTACTTGGAGTTTCAAACTCTGCCATCTTGCTGATGTCATGCTGCTTTCTTTCTTTCTTTCTTTCTTTTTTTTTTTTTTTAAGAATTAAAGGTTTAACAGGAATAACAAAACGTTATTTTCTCAAATTAAAATGGTCCATTTGAAAATGTGTTTAAGACTTGACTTCTAATGAATTTCTGTTTTACATCTGAGTTTTCATTATCTACAATAATGATTTAAAAATATTTAGAGAACCAAATATGGCTATTAAATCTTTAGAATGTAAATACCACAAAGAAAATCGAAAATTTTAAAATTCATGAGTTTTCTGTATTGACTCTAGGCACTGGCTTTTAGATCTAATGAGTGGTCCTGTATTTTTAGCATAAATAATTAGCTTGGGGTGGCTAATGGGTAGCCTGATTTCTCAAATGATGTGGCTACCATATTTATAGATAATGCTGAGTCATTATGCTTTGCTTTCACTGTGTGTGTCAACACATGAATATACTTTATTCATAGATTTTTAAAAATCATTTCTTTTTTAAAGTATTTTAAATTTAACTAAAACACTTCATTGGTATATACTAATTCCTTTAAAAGACTCAAAGACTTTCAGGACTTTACACTAAACTCATAGCTTTGTTTTCATCTTAGTTTGAACCAAGTGATTTCCCCCCATCTAACTATTAAATACCTGACTTTGTATGTTGACAGTTCTCTAATGACTCAAAGATAAAACCTTTTCTTTATTATGTAATACTTTTCAGAATTCATACCTAGTGTGATATGATACTCTAAAACCTGATATTTTCAGAGGTAAACTGAAGACACATTTGAGTAGGCATGATTATTTATAGTGTTATTCTGGCTGTTTTTAACTTAACCTAGTTTAAAAATCTCTGGCTCTGTCTTCATGAACCTAGATGTTTATGTATAGAAAAATACTACAGAAATCTATTATAAACCTCCCTTTAGAAAAATTTCAGTAGTGCACAGACAGAACCAAAAATGTCCTTTGCTAAACATGACCTCAGTTAAAGCTAAAAGGGAGTCTGATATCCCATTCATTCTGTTTAGAAATTTAAATTACAGTTATACATACTGGCTTAATAAGTTAGACACACATGTTAGAAATTATTATTAGGCAATATTATGCACTTTCTTCATAATTTAAACTATCAGCATATTTTTGCAAATGAGCAATTTATTTTAATTGTAAATATTATGAACCCATTAGGAAAGTTGCTTACCCATTAATGAGAAATGAATGTTACATAGATTTCAAACTTACGGTCACAAGTAATTGATGAATTGTTCCTATAGATAAATGTTGTACAATGTTATATAGTAACACAAATGTGTTATGTATTGCATATAATTCGTGCATATATTCAAAATATATTCATTAAAGACATCTAGATTGTTTTACTGGTTAGTTTACAGTAGATACTGAAATACCTTAAAAGTTACAACTGTATTCTAAAAATTACTTAATAGGTAAATAACTTTTCAGGTAAGTAAAAGGAATTCTGTTACCTTGAAAACACATTTTAGATATTTGTGCTGTTTAATCACAATAGTCTTTGTGTAAGATTACATTAATACTATGTTTCTGTGTGTGTGTTTTATATGTGTGTGTATGTATGATCCAAATATAGTCTTTGCATCCTTGTTACAGTTCTGGCTACCTGACATCTTAGTTCAAGGATCAGAAAAGCGAGTAAAAACATCATACTAAACTCTCTTGCACCCTCTGTTGTTATTTTTGGGAAACACTACGTGTATGTTCCCATGTATTGTCATTATACTTAAATCTCTTATAAAATTAATACTTATTTTATTATACTTACCTCCAAATTAGATTCAGTAGTAAAGTAACACTGGTTTATTTCCCAAACTGGTGAAAGTTGTTTTCTGGTGTTACAGATATGTTTTTTTTATCATATTACAGCTTAAATGAAAAATGAGCCTTTCTGTTTGTCTTCGATTTCTCCTAGTTACTGGTTTTAAGCCCCTCCAAATGTTTCCCACCAAGGAAAATCTCTACAGGATGTAGCAAATTGTATACACAATTTTACAGAGTTACAGATTCTGTCTGTTCTTTTGTAAACCTTTCGATAGTCAGACAGTTTCCTTTCAAAATAAGAGTCTGGAATCGTTCATACTAAAATTAAGAATTTATAATTGTAAGGAACAGATGTTTTCATAAACATTTCCTATAATTAATTTCAACTAGAGGATTGAGGGAACAAAGCGTTTTTCCCGCTTCAAAACTTTATTGCCTTTTCCCCATATAGCCAACTCTGAAATGTTTGCTCTAATATTGTTAGTGAAACAATTGTACTCCTTATTTGATATGTTTTTGAGAAAGAAAACCTGCTTTCTTTTTTCTATTACTATTTTTTGCACCTTGAAAGTTACATTTAATGTGATATTTTCATTTGGAAACAATAAAAATTAAAGAAAACCTTTATAATAGATGATCAAACCTGGTTGTTTATAAAACCAAAAGTCTCTTAATTATTTGAAGGATTTAATATTTGATCTGATAAATATCAGCTTAAGGAAGAAGTATTCTCTTGGGAGATTTTGCATGTTTAATCATAATTTTTAGTTTTAAGGAGAAAGAAGCTCATTTTAAATGTATAATATAGTGCTTATTCTATGCTGATTATGGAATGTTTCACAGGAAATGTCTGCAAGCTGTTAAATAACATGTGTTGTAGGAAATTTTCATTTAGCAAGATAGACTAATTTTTTAAAAATCTTTTCAGTGTATTATAATGTTATTAATTTTTAAAAGAAAATGAAGGGTGTTGTGTGAGTAATATTACCATACCCATGTTTTCAAAGAATTAGTAACATATACCTAGTTAGGTTATTTTTAAACATTTATATGTTTTAGGATTATTTTCTTCTATAAATTGTCACCGTTTTTAAGTGTTGTAATCCATTTTAGGATTTTTTGTTTTTTCAAAAAAACAAAAAAAGCTGGAATACTATTTTGAAAAAAGAGTAGAGTTGCAAGTTTAATAAGTGTGCTCAGTCCAGTTCTCCTCCTCCTGAACACTGACACAGCTGCACATATCTCACCAAACTCTCAAAAAGAACCACTGTTCTTCTGTCTGTCAACTATAAAATATGTAAAGAAAGATAGGTAGCTATCATTAAAATTACATTTCAGCATTCAGTACCCATTTAATGAGTAGCATAATTATATAAGTACAGTACCTCAGGAACTATACTCAATAATTAAAAATAATCTCATCTTTAAAGTGAAAGCTCTGTAATTACTGTTTGATTTATCCACGACCACTGTGATGATTTCCTGTTGTACCTTTGATTGTTGAAAGTGTATTAAAAGTATAAATTAAAATTGGATAAATCATTGTTATTAAGCTATAAATATTATAAAAATGAATATAATCTGATGTTTGAAAGTTACATTATAGGAATTAGGAGTATAAAATGTAATCACACTCTAAACTTTGTTTTGAAGAACAAATTACATTTTTAATAGTGGTATACTATGGTTTCATAGAAACTATACTTTGAAGTGTATTTTTTTTTAAATGAAACATTAAATTTCGATCAATAAGAATATATAACATTGGGACATTGGTAAGCATTTTTTTCCAACTTTAGTACATTTACTTCTGTAGTCTTTAAATTGGTATGTATAATTTGTTCTAAATTTGATTTTATGAATATGACATTCTTGAGTAAAAAATTTTTTCTAAATGTTTGATATTATAGGAGACCGGATACCTTTTGATACTGTTCTTTTTTCATGTTTTAAATTGCAGAACTTTTGACAGTTAAAACCTAAGGCTAATAAAGTTTTTTAAAGAATATTAAGTAAGGCATATTAAAACCTCATTAATTAATCACTACTTCTCAAGTTGGCTTTTTATTTTTACCTCTGTCTACTAAATTCCTAGAGAGTATCAAACTGGGACCTGAAAATCATCCGGGTCGGGTCTCTACCTGCTCTCTTTTGACAGTACTACTGATCAGGATGGGTGACTTGGTCAACAAAAAATTGCCTTTCTTCTTAAACACTGGTTTATAATTTTAGTTATGTCTGTGATTCATAAGAAGAAAATGTTTGTACTATGCTTCATTTGTTCCTGATAGCAATTACTTTGGTACTGTTACCATCCAGTCTAGGATTGGCAGTGGTTTATATTTTGGCATCAAAATGAATTTTTTCCCTAAAAAGCTTTGAGTACAAAAGATAATTTGGGGAAGGGGGAGGGGATATGTGCTTTTTGACTAATACATTGCATAGAGCCTTTACAGCTTTTCAACTGAAATATTCAGTTTAACTACATTATTTCAATGTTGTAATTTTTTTCTGCAGGAGATTCAAATAAAAATGGAAGAAGAACAAGTTCTTTAGACTCTGAAGGGACTTTTAATTCCTATAGGTAGGTGACGAATACATATATATATAATATTACAAGGTAATGTATAAGATACATAATTATATAGGGTTTTGATCTTAGAATAGTAAGGAATCACTGCTTGTGTTTTTAAAAAGTGACCAATAGAAAGAATACTGTGCTATGTTATTTTCTTCAGAGTTATAAGTTACAGAAAAATATAATATTCGAAATTCTTGAGTAAATGCACTTGCTACAGTATCTGTTGTTAGCCAATAGTAGGGTAATTGGAATGAATGCACATGTGGTATTTAGCTTCGTTGTAATCCATTTTTGCCTTTGTTTTTCCGGTGTATCTGTTACAATATTAAGCTTCCTTTTAATTTTCCTGCTAAAATATAGTACCTCTCATGAGTGCCTAAGAGAGCTTAAAATGTAGTTCATGGTTGAATTAAGTGCTATTTGCTAATACCCTGTTTAAGTTCTTCAGCAAATAGGGCTATTACTTCTCAATTAGTAATTTTTTAAAAGGATGTACTAATTAAGAAAATATTTATTTTACCTAGTCCTTTCTTAATATTCTCCTCATAACTTGAATTTTGCTCCAGTAAATGTTTATGAAATTTGTACCTTATATCTGGGAAAGTCAGGAAGAAGAAAGATTAAAGTATTTTCAGTAATACTTGAAAATTTGTATACTGAACCAAAATGGTGTAAGAAGTTGGTTATTTTCTTTTAGGAAAAAAAGTGCAAATTCAATAATGATACATTTTAACATTATAGATGGCAATTTAGATTCTTGAAGTAACAATTTAATTGGCCTACATTGTTCTTATGGTTAATTACTTCTGCTACTTGTGTAACAACACTATAAAATACATGCAAGAACCACCGTGTACTTGAAAACTAATTTGAATATTAAACTGTATCTCCTTTTCTGTAATAAATATGGAATTTATGCTTAGCTTATATTTTTATTTGTATACATATTATATATTCTTAATTGGAACTGTGTTATTTATTTCTTCAGATTTCAGGTGGGCTTTTAACATCTAGAGTAGGGCCTTTTATACTGGAGGCACTTAATAGAAATGTAGTAAATGAAACAGTTTTTACATTTGTTTATGAATTTCAGAAATAAGATCGTAATTGAAACACTTGAGATATTTATTTTATACCAAGTGGGGTCTGTATCAGTGATCAGTTGTTCAAGTGTCACGGATGCTACAAAAGGCTTTTGTTCCCATGGTGTTCTAGAAGGGTATTATCACAGCAGTAAAGGTCACATATTGTTGTTAAATTTTCACTGTATCCATCCTACCTTATAAATGTTGGAATTGTCCATGCTTTTTTAGCCCTTCAGTATAATATAAAGCTTGTAGTTGACATATTAAACAATAGGTAGTATTGTTTAATACTCAAATTGTTTAATACACACTCAAATAGGGGATATTTGAGTGTGTCACAGCTCATCATAACAATAACCAAAAAAAGTAAATATGAAAGTTAAATAAATATTAAAATATGACACATAACAGAGGAATCTTAATATGATAATATGTGAAATCTATGATGGTAATTTATTAGATATAAATACAATTAAACAAGACAAAAAATAATGTATTTCAAAGGAATGAAAATCCTATATATGTGTATAAATTTTGTTGGCGAATTGTATTTTACAATTACATTTGTAGTTTAGCTAATTATAGTAAATAGTGGGTATAATATAAAGAGAATTTTTTTTTTTAAATTGTGCTTTGGTCTCTGGAGTACATGCATCCTGCATCCTACAGGATTGTTGCATAAGTGCATACATGTCACATCCCAACCACTTCACCGTCACCTAGATCAGGCATTTAAAGAGAAATGTTTTTATGTGAAGGTATAGTATTATCCTGTGAGTTTTTTGTTCTTGAATAAAGTATCTTAGTATTATTAAGTGATAAGCTTAATTTGAAAATGAACTCCTATTGTAGTTTTGCACAATAAATACTACTGTTAACTATTTTTAATCAATTTCTGTCATTGACTAAAAATGACAGGCATTGATTAAAAATCAATGTTGTAATGTTAGAATATTAATTTATTGTTGCAATTAAAAAGGCAAGATAAAAACTCAGGTAATACAGTAAGTAAAAATGGGCTTTTAATAGTTCGCAGGCCAGTGCTATTGTTAAATACTATTTTAGTACCTAAGGTGTGAAATGAATATTTTTCTACTCAGTATGCAATAGCTCTTATAATATAATGAGCTTACTTGTGAATTTGACACTTGGGTTAAGTGTAGAATTCATAGAAGCACAGTTCTGTGGTATAGCTTCATATTAAGGTTAACTGACAAAATCTAGGAATTGTTACAGAATCACATTAAAATGGCAGTAGAATTTTCAATAAAACTTACTTTTGAAAGTGAAAAGTATTTTTCATTGCCATTATAGCTCTTTAAACTAATTAGAAACAGGTTATTAGAAAAACATAAATGTTGCAACCCTCAGATGTCCTTTTGCATAACAATTCTACATTCATTCTTATTATTTAAACTGCCTCTGAAATCCTAGCCATTCTTCACAATTAGACAATGCAGGCCTTAAACCTAGTACTCATACATTATATATACTTGTGTCTAGGTTTAAGATTTACTTTAGTTTCTCATCTAACAAATGGGCATTATAATACCTAACCTGTTTCCTTCCATAACCGTTTTAAAGACTCAGGTAAAAATGTATAAAATAAAGGCCTTTTGAAAATATAAATGCAAAGTCATAGTATTAATTATTTTGTGCTCATCTCATATAAATGGGTAACTTTGTTGCTTGTATTCACCATCTAACACATATACCTTTTTCTAACATATGTTGAGATTTTATTAGCTTTTGAATTCGGTCTTGAATTGGACAGTCAAATTTGTATCCTTTCTATTATTTGTATTATTATGGTATTAGATTGTCAGTTTCAAGAAGGCATAGTCTCTGGGGGTTTTGTTTGTTTGTTTTTTGAGACAGGGTTTCACTTACGCAGGCTGGAGTGCAGTGGCACTATGTCGGCTCACTGCAGCCTCAACCACCTGGCCTCAAGCAGTCCTTCTGCCTCTCAGCCTCCTGAGTAGCTAGAACTACAGGTGTGTGCCACCACACCTGGCTAATTTTTGTGTTTTTTGTAGAGATGGGTTTCACCATGTTGCCCAGGCTGGTCTCAAACTCCTGACCTCAGGTGATTGACCCACCTCAGCCTCCCGAAGTGCTGGGATTACAGCGTGAGCCACCACGCTGGGTCTGTTATTTAAAATAATGTTTAAACATAGTATGTTGGTTCAGATCCTGATTCCAAATACTTTGAATACTTTGGACAAGTCTCACCCTCAGTTTCTTCACCTTCACCTTTGAAGTAGAGATGATAAAATACAGTTGATATGAGGCATTTAATAGAATAATGGCATATGGTAAATGCTGAGTAAATATTAGTTGCTTTTATGTTCCAGACAATGTCATCATCATCATTGTCATCATCATTAACCTTTTGCTGTTATAGAAATTGTTACAGTGATCTAATATACCAGAAGGAAGATAAAAATATGTTTTATAAGAAAATAAATTTTTTGTCTGTTTGCAGAAAGAGTGCCTAAGAACAAGCTTAACTTGCGTTTTGACACTCTCAATCTCTAACACATATTTTAGGTTACCTGTGTATAACAAATTTGAACACCTAGTGAAGATGAAAGGAATGTGTTTTACTATAAAGTCAGAGATGATACCTGGAACTTTGACACATAAGTTTTAAAATTTAAAATGAATGGACCCCAACTATAGCTTTGTGTGTCTAATATTCATAGTCTTTTTTTTTTAATAACCTGGTAGATTTGCTTTTGGATTTATAGCTTCTTTTGATCTTGCTTCATGGATTCAGATAGAGTACAGCTGCATTTAACTCCTGTGGCCCCAGTATAATTATTATATGATGCTTGAGTAATAGTCCAGATATTGTTTTGGAAATTTTGGTTAAAATTAGATTGTAAATCTCTGAACTGATTTGCAGATGATGCATTAAAATGGGAAGTTTGTAAGGCTTGAGAAGATATTATTGGTTTTGTGAAATATATCTTGTGCTTTTTAAAGACCAATGTTGTCTGCCAGATTATGTGAGCTTTCACTGTAACTTATTTAACCATTAAAACTGAGAGAAGAACCTTAATGGATATGAAAGAAGAAACAGTAGTTACCTGATTATCAGTTTGCTGAAGATGTTTAACTTAGTGACTGTAGCATAGGGCCATGCCTCTCCTCCTCTTCCCAAGGGCAGCTGACCTTCTCCTCACCAAAAGAGGCAAGCCCCTTGCCAGCACATATGACTACAGACTATTACATTAATCTGTTTAGCTGTAGTACCAGCTGCTTGCATGTTTTTAATTATCTTATTAGATGATATAACAGTGACCTATGAAATAAATTGAAGGTGAACATTTAAAAACTTGTTTTATTACCCTATGTTTCCAAGTATCTTTTTGATCAAATTATAACTTTTCTCAAAAGTTTACAGGAAGTCTATATAGTTTTTGAGTCAATGTAATGCTTTTTTTCAGATTTTTAAAATATGTCATAATTTCCAATATATAAAAGAAGTTATTTGTTGCCTCATTTATTGATAAGCTTTTTGTGTTTATATAGCCAAAAATCTGTGATAAACTTGGCTTAATAATCAATTTAGTTAGAAAAAACTCAAACCAGTTGTTTGGCATTCTCAGGGAAACTCAAAATATTGCTTAATTTTTGTACCTCATCTTAGTTTTATGTAAATGGCAGAGGATAGAATATAAATCATTGTAGATTATTTTAAATTGAATTTGTACATTATATTTATCCCTAATTTTCTAGATTCTCTATAAACTGTGATAAATCACCTAGTTTACTTTAAGTATTTTTTCAACTTAATTTCACGTGGCATTTTTATATTTTCCAAAGCTGTACTCTTAAGGAAAACGTACAGTCTTTTTCATCCTGACAATTAAGTACTTTAAAAATAATCATTTGTAAATGCACTGCTGACTTCTGGAGACACAGTTCAAAATTATTAACACCAGTGATGCTCAATTACAAGTCGTAGCCAATAAACTGAAGATTATAATTCCGTTAGGAACTCTGATGTTGAATTTTTTAAAAAGTTACTTGAATGCTAAAAAGATACACAGATACTTCTGTGTATGTTTTTAGTTAATAAGTCCTACACCTGGGCTAGTGGAGTGACTTGAGACTTTAAAAATTTATACACTGGAATTCTTGTAAACTATTATTTATGTTTGTTTTAAAAGAAAACATAACTTTGGCTTCTTATTTTTTTAACAAAATATTGTATTTCACATTTGAAAAGAAATTTTATTGAAGAAATAAAGGGAACTTTATAAAGTTAAAATACACACACACACACACACACACACACACACGCACGCACAAACACACAGTTTGTTTGTTTTATTCCCTTTAAGAAGAAACAAATGCAGTGGTATTCTAATTTCTTAATATTTATCAGATCTTCCAAAGTTGCCTCCCTTTCTCAATATAGTATTTCTATATATAACTGACTGAAAGGCTGTTCAAGTTGGTAAAAAGTTCAAGTGGGTATAGCCTTTTAAATCTAAAAGTTGTCTTTTCCTGTGTAAGAAAAAGTACATTAATTTGAATTTTTTTGAATAAAATTGAGTCAATTTTAAAAATTAGGCCTCACGTTTTAGCACAAAGATTTGTATGTATCTTATTTGCGTATAATAATTTTGGAGGATGTGGGAAATATCTTTTCATCATTTACATTTATTTTTAGTATAGTACCTTTTACATTGTATTTAAGAGAATTACATATCTAATTGAAATAACAATGAAACAGTGATTCAGTATATTAGAGTGCAGATAATAGGGCAGAAACCTGCTTTGGACAGCAAGATTTAAAATTCAGATATCTGGATTCTAGTGACACCCTTAGAGTGATATAATTTTGTTAATCCTGTTATTTTTAAGAATATTGGCTCATTAGACGAGAGCAGGCGCAGTAGCTCACCCATGTACTCTCAGCACTTTGGAGGCTGAGGTGAGTGCCTCACTTGAGGTCAGTTGTACAAGACTAGCCTGGCCATCACGGTGAAACCCCATCCCTACTGAAAAAACAAACAGATTTTAAAAATCGGCCAGTATGGTGGTGCATGCCTGTAATCCTAGCCACTCGGTAGGCTGAGGCACAAGAATCTCTTGAACCTAGGAGACAGAGGTTGCAGTGAGCCAAGATCACACCATTGCACTTCAGCCTGGGTGATAGAGTGAAACTGTCTCAAAAAAAAAAAAAATAAATAAATAAAACCAATATTAGCTCAATCAGTTTATTTGCCAGAGGTTATATTAAAAATGGTAGAGACCAATCTGAATCTACCATCCCTCTTCCTCACCACTCAGTCCTTTTAAGTTCCTAAGGGCTTGCCATTTTTATTATTTTTCTAGGATTTCCTAGCTTAATAAGTAGAAGAGAAGGAAGGAAGGCCTAGAATTAGTGCTTCTGTCCTGATTCCTTGAGCCTTGTTTTTCTGCTTTTGTTATATTGCCTGTATGTTGTTGAGTATCTGTATAATGTTAAGATGTTCTTAAGAATAAATACATGATTTAGGGAATCAATTTGGAAAAGACACAGAAATAAGACAAGCTGAAGTCTAGATCCTAGCTCTACCACTGTAATCTTAGGGAAGGTAATTAACCTCTCCGATTCCTAATTACTTCTCTGTAAAATTGAAATGTTACCATCTGTATCACTGAATTGTACAGAGCATACCTGTTAAATGTGCAAAGAACCTGGCCCTTTTCACCAAAACATAGTAGGTAACTACTGTTCGTTTTTCACCTCTCCTTTTCCTCTTGCTTTTCTAAAATTTTTTTTAAGTTGTAATTAACTCTACTTACCTGACAAAGTTGGCCCTTGCCTCAGAAAAGTTAAAAACATTTTTTTCTAGTTCTACAGTGGCAATAAATGAGTATTTAAAGAATCAGATGTATCTATAGTTATCTATAGAGTATATAGGAGGAACTTCTATATAATCTCTTCTTGTGTTCAATCTCATCAAATTTTCTTGTATCTTGTTTGTTCTTATATTTGTTCAAGAAGCATAACGACCTTTAGAGTTAAATGATCACTTCAGAGAGCACAAAATGTGTAACCTTTTCATTTTTTAGAAATCAGAGTCATATTACCTTTTGTTCTTACCTCCATAATGGAGCCTCTTTTGAGTAAAGAAAAAAAATCACATTTGAATGATGAATACCTCATCTTGAAGTAATTTATTATTTTTATTATAGTATCTGTGCTTCTTTATAATATACAATCTCTCTGAACTAATTTATTGATTACTTAAGGCTTTGAAAATATGTTACCTTCTATTTTTGAAAAATCAACTGATTTGTTTGCATTTATAGTCCTAATTATCAACCCACACTGGCTTGAGCATACATGTTACAGTTTGAGTTCTTTTCCATTAGAAACCCCTTCAAGCCCTTTTTGTTATCTGTTGCCAGGCTTTAGGGGAAATTTTTTTCATGTTTGTTTATTTACATAGTCAGCTGAAAGCCTGATCATCCAAGGCTGTGTAAATGTTTATCTTTGAAAAGACAGGCATACGTTTGAAATGTGAGGATAAGCTGCTCTGAGTCAATCAACACAGAGAGTCCCTTCCCCTGGACACACTTCTGTTTCCCCCTGGTGTTCCCAGTTGAAATGCCTTGCTGTCAGCCCTATGGATCACTGTTTGTAATATATATTAGCATGCTGCACAGTTTGGATATGGTGGTGAAATATAAAAAGTCAATTAAATATTTGCTCAATAATTTGGAAGTATGAGAAAATAATTCATAGAATTATGGTTCAAAAATAGTTAAAAATTTGAGAAAATATATAGAATTAAGGTTCAAAAGTGGAAAGGTTTTTTTTAATTTACAAATATCTTGCTTATTACGCATTCGTCTGCTTTATAGTCATAGTTAGCTCTATATACTACTTAATTTCTGATTGTCTATTTCATGGACAATTTGAATGACTCAAATGATTTAAGGGAGAAATTTCTACAGAATATTTAAGTGGGAGTCAATATTTAACATTTGTCTATTTTTTATATCAGATTGTGTTGTCTTTTGGTGCAAAGTTGAAATGGTTGATAACATTATGTCCCCATTTTATTTTTAATCCAGAGCTTTTTCACGAGTGCTTTTTTGACATTTGTTTATATCTTTTTTCTTTTTTTGGTTCAAGAGAGCTAACTTATCTTCCGTCATTATGTGTATCTTTGTTATACTCCCGTTATAGACAAACCAGTGAGCTAAACCGTCAAGACCCAAAGAGGAATTAAACATAGACCCTGCCCTTGGGGCACTGATGGTTTAGCAAGGAGACAAACATGGAAGCAACTAACATAGCAAATAACATAAATGGCATTATAATGGAGTCATTTATCAAAAACTAGGGGAAGGCCAGCCTCAGGGGCTCATGCCAGTAATCCCAGTAGGCTGAGGTGGAAGGATCACTTGAGCCGAGGAATTGAAGACCAGTTGGGCAAAAAGCAAGACAGACAAACAAATAAGTCAAGCTTTAAAAAAAAATAGCCAGGCATGGTGGCACATACCTCTAGTCCCACCTACTCAGGAGGCTTAGATGGGACCGTCGCTTGAGCCTGGGTGGTTGAGGCTCCAGTGAGCTGTGATCATGCCACTGCACTCCAGCCTTGGTGACAGAGCAGGACGTTCTCAAGACAAAAACCAAAAAAAACAGAACCAAGGGAAGGCCAAATGGTTGGGGTGGTGGGTGGTAGGAGGAAAATCTGTTTGCTAGGTGTTCTGTGGGGTTGGCAGGAGTTTCAGGGAGGCAAACAATGTGTACAAAGATGGTCTTCATTTTCCACTCTTCAGCAATGCATTCTTTTAGATTTCTTTTGCAGTATATTAGAATGGGTAGGTTTCAGTTTGTCAAAAACAGATTCTCCAAAGATACTGAGGTTATTAGAGGATTTGCAGATCTGGGGTATGCAGGCCTTGGGAACCATAGGCATATCCAACAAGGTTGAGGCAAGGGGAAGCTTTGAAAGACAAGAGAGGAAACTACACAGTTTGTTTTGAAACAAAGAGAGCTTCGGTTACAGGGGCTTATTGCAGGAACTGACACCAGTTCATTAATGGAAACAGTTTGGCAAGTGTTCTTGCACATCAGCTGGCTATCCTTGTACTAATAATGTAGCAAAGTACAGTTTAGAAAGTTCTTGGCAAAAGTTTTTATTATAGAAGGATGTGTATAAGAGCCCTTCAGAGAGTCTTTCTAATACTTCTTCAGCATATGTGCACGAGGGCTCTTCCTTCTGAACCTGTCTTTATGGTCATCTCTTAGTATTCCTGAGGATTGGTTCCAGGGCCCCCAATGGATACCAAAATCACAGATGCGCAAATCTAGCAGTCAGCTCTATGGAATTGGAAAGGATAGGAAAAATCAGCCCTGCTGTATCCATGAGTTTGGTATCCTAAGAATATTATAGTCTCCGTCTGTGATTGGTATAAACCATGAATGCGGAATATCATGTATAGAGGGCCAACTATACTTTTGTTAGGGTTTGACACAAGTGATTTCATTTTGATTTTGACAACCTTCCCATTTAAACTTAATCATCAGTGACAAAATTATGCCCTTACTATGAAGACCCCTGATGTGACCCACATATCAGTATTTACATATGTATCTTTTTCATTGTGGTGACAGTGTTACTTTATATAAACTGCTGTTTTGATAGTATTTAAGTTTTAAAATTCAGTATATCATTGTTTTGTTTTTTGTTTTTGAGATGGGGTCTCACTCTGTTGCTTAGGCTGGAGGGCAGTGGTGCCATCTCAGCTCACTGCAACTTCTGCCTCCTGGGGTCAAGCGATTCTCATGCCTTAGCCTCCTGAGTAGCTGGGATTACTCGGGGGTGCACCACTAAACTTATCTAATTTTTGTATTTTTAGTAGAGTGGGGGTTTCACCATGTTGGCCAGGCTGGTCTTGAACTCCTGACTGACTTCCGGTGATCCACCTACCTCAGCCTCTCATAGTGCTGGGATTATAGGCGTGAGTCACCACACCTGGTGATATATGATATATTTGAATTGATGATCAAAAATTTTAACTGAAAGTTAAAATATTTTTTATTCTTTATTTACTTATTTTTATTTTATCTTATTTTATTTTTTGAGACAGAGTCTTGTTGTGTCGCCAGGCGCCAGGCTGGAGTGCAGTGGCACAATCTCAGCTCACTGCAACCTTCGCCTCCCAGGTTCAAGCAATTCTCTTGCCTCAGCCTTCCAAGTAGCTGGGACTACAGGCACACGCCACTACGCCCAGATAATTTTTGTATTTTTAGTAGAGACAGAGTTTCACCATGTTGGACATGATGGTCTCGATCTCTTGACCTTGTGATCCTCCCGCCTCAGCCTCCCAAAGCGCTGGGATTACAGGCATGAGCCACCGAGCACGGCCGATTTTTATGTTTTATTTTTGAGATGGAATTTCACTCTTGTTGCCTAGGCTGGAGTGCAATGGTGCGATCTTAGCTCACTGCAACCTCTGCCTTCCGATTTCAAGCAATTCTCCTGCCTTAGCGCCCGGAGTAGCTGAAAAATCAGTAGGGGCTGATTTTTCCTATCCTTTCCAATTCCATAGAGCTGACTGCTATACTTGAGCATCTGTGATTTTGGTATCCATGGGGGCCCTGGAACCAATCCCCAAGAATACTAAGGGATGACCATAAATAAAGACAGGTTCAGAAGGAAAAGCCCTCATGCACATATGCTGGAAAAAAAAAAAAAAATAAAGCCACCATGCCTGGCTAATTTTTTTTTTTTTTTTTTTTTTTAAGTAGAGATGGGGTTTCACCATGTTGGCTAGCCTGGTCTTGAACTCCTGACCTCATGATCCACCTGCCTCAGCCTCCCAAAGTGCTGGGAAAGGTGTGAGCCACTGCGCCCAGCCAAAATCTTTAAATCACACAAAATTTATTATGAAATAGTTGATAATGATACAACTGAGAATAATCAGCATTATGTACCTAGATATAGGAAGGAAATCAATAAAGCTGCTATGGAATTAAAAATCTGCAAATGAGAGAATATTTGTAATGTAAAAGATGTCCTAGTATTTGAACATATGGATATCATTTTTATTCCATGAGTATAGATATTATGTTCTGAGAGAGACGTAGAAGTAGTTTGACATAATCTCAAAGACTCTTCTAGGCTACTTTTTCAGATCGAGAAACTAATGCAGATGACATGCCCAAGTGTCTTAACCCATTAGAAGCAAAACAGTGTAGTTGAACACTGTATCTTAAACCTCGTTTTAAAAAAATTTCAATTTGAAAAAATACTTCTAAATTCTAAAGTTCTTTTGGACAGCATAGCTCAACTTTCATAGATCCAGACACAGACTGCTTCTGTATATTTTGTTCAGTTCACAGTAATAAACTTACAATCTCCAAAATAACTACTGTTGTCTTCATGCCCTTTCCCTCACCTTATCGCAGGGCAGCAGTACTTAAAATACTTAATTGACTTTAAACGAAAGTTTATTCTATCCTATGGCCCATTTGTCTTCATTTTAAATTTTCCTTTCCAGGTTTGTTTAGCCAGCCTGTTGCTGAATATGATTATATTAGGTTCATGATCCAAATCTTGGGTCTAGTTATTTCCAGCATTGACCATTTTTGGGTAACCACTAGAAGTAACACTGTCATCACTAAGGATTTGCTTTTCTTTTCTTTTTTTATTTATTTTTTGAGACGGAGTCTCGCACTCTTGCCTGGACTGGAGTGCAATGGCATGATCTCAGCTCACTGCAAGCTCCACTTTCTTGGTTCATGTGATTCTCCTGCCTCAGCCTCTGGAGCTGGGATTACAGGCACACATCACCACATCCAGCTAATTTTTTGTATTTTTAGTAGAGACGGGGTTTCACTATGTTGGCCAGACTTCTCGAACTCCTGATCTCATGATCCACCCGCCTCGGCCTCCCAAAGTGCTGGGATTACAGGCGTGAGCCACTGTGCCCAGCCCAAAGATTTGCTTTTCTAACTGTCAGGTCTGTGGGTGAGAAGAGGGACGTGGGAGGAGGCAGGGGAAAGGGAGTGATAGAAACAGAAATAACCACAGGGAGAGGTAATGAGAAAGACATGAAAAAGAAAAGATTATATCCATATCTAATAGTCTTATTAGTAGCACCATTTATTTAGAATAATTATATAATGTGTTACCTCTCTTACGGAATTAAGTTGACTTATTTAACCACATGTATTATTTAACTTTTAATGTTTATTTCTTTCCCCAGTTACATGAGTATGTATCACTTTATATTTATATCCCTTGAACCTTTATAGTTGTTACTTAAAAATTGAATGCGTATATGAGTGAATTGTTGCCATCCTTAAAACATTTTAAGCTTCCCTGTCCAATATAGGAACAACCGGCAATATGAAGCTATTTAAATTTGGATTTCAATTAATTAAATAAATTAAAATACAATATGTAGTTCTTCAGCTGCACTAGCCATATTTCAACTGCTTAGTAACTGTGTGATCAGTAGTTACCATACTGGAGAGTCAGATATAGAACATTTCTGTCATCTCAGAAAGTTCCCTTTTTCAACCTTTGCTCATCTAAAGGTTGTCAAGTGAACAATGGATTCAGTTAAAATATAATTGATTTTATTATTCCTTAGAGAACGTATTTAAGCATACATGTATTTCCATTTGGTAATATCCTATTAGTCAACACACTATTGAAAAACATGCTTTAAGTCATAGGATTGACTTTTAATTAGGACATCAGGTTTTCCTAAATATAAATGCCTATTTATAAGTAACTGGAAAGTAATTTGTTTTCTATTCTACTAGCCTTTCCTTTATAGTATTGGCTTATATTTTCAGACTGTGTGGCAAATTCTTTATCATATTATAAAATGTTAGATATCAGACCCTTACCAGTAATCATAAATATCAAGGAAAATGAGGCAGGGTGAGGGTAGGAGGAAAGGTAGGAAAGGTCTGCAGGGAAAGGATTTTTTTCCTTATTAATTATACAGGAAGCATTAGTAAACCATGGAATATAAAATATACTCTCTCCAGACAACTTCACAGAAATTGTCTGGTATAGGATCCTTTTCTCGCTTCAGTTCTAAATGCCAGTTCTTTGATCAGTAATCTGATTATCTTTTGTATATTTAAATTATTATACAATTAAAAATGAAAAGCTTGTTATAAAATCAAAAGCTTGTGATACTTTTTTTTTTTTTTGGTTTCCTTTTCAAAAGCATTATTATTGCATTTACCTACTTTAATATGACCCTGGATTTAGAAGCTCTTAAACATTATATTTCAAAGAAAATAATGCCTGTGTTTTTTTTTTTTTTTTAAAGGGAGTATTATATCTGACATAACTGTTTTAACTCAGTTCTTTGTGTTCCTGTGGAAACTGAGGTGGACACTTAAGGCTTCTTAATTTAAAGCTCAATTCAAACCTGAATCAAAACATTATCTTAATTTTAACAAACCTCTAGGCAATGAACTATTCTTTACCTATATTTTAGTGGAGCCTCATCTTATGATAACATGTTTCTCCTAGACATGAAGAAATAACGTTTTAAGCTTGTGTGTAATTGTGCATTCTGTTTTTATATATATTTATGTTTAAGTGATATGCCCTGATGTTTCGTGATGGAGGAGAAAAAAGCTTTAAATAAAAGTAAGTTTTAAAAAATTCGTGATACAGGAGGCAAAAAAGCCAGTACAGTTTCTAATTGCCTTTTAGAGACTGAGTTCCCTCATTACCTGTGATTTAAGCGAAAAATGAGGTAATTATAGATAACATCAGTGTTTATCTGGTTGATCTTGGCACCTGCAGTCCTAATGTTGTAGCTTACCCATATCTGGTGCCACACTTTATAGTCTGATGCTGACATACCTAATTTACACTCTTCATATTTCCATTGATTTTAAGTTAGATGTTCCTTTTTCTATTTGAATAGTATTTTCAAAATCATACCTTTAAAATGGCTTGAAAGTATATACTCTTAAAGGTATGACTGGAATTGTGGTACAGTCCTTTCATTGATAGAAATCTAATGTATTTTGATACAGATTAGAAACAGACTTAAAACTTTACTGACTCCTCTTTTTGTTTGATAAAATAAATATGATCATAATAAATATGGCAGTTTAAAAAACATTGGCATGCACTTTAGGATTATGTAATTGTATAAATCTTTTTCAATCAAGTTCAGCTTTCTTACCTTTTACTTCCTCAACTTCAGATATTCTACCCATCTAACCCTGATCTAATTCTGCCTAAATCCTACTTTATCCTGCCATGGCCATTTTGTTCTATTATCTTACTAGTCAAATTGCAATGAAATAATCATGGTTGGTTGGCTGACCTTATAAACTACACAGTCATCTCTGAGAGCTCCCTCTACTGTGCTCCCCTATCACTATACCTCCCAGACAGCTAGAAACATCTCTCTTTTTTCTTCCGCTATCTATGACTTACTTGTTGTCCTTCCTCAAGTTGAGAATCCCTTCTCTTCACCGCTCAGCAATTTCATTGTCAGTAGAAGCCTAAGTAGCTCCTCTTAACCAAGTATTGGAGATCTTCAGTCTTAAACCATATGTAGTCTCTGACCGGCTTGCCATTATTGTAGTCATTTGGATTTCTTAAGTTAGCCCACAAAGACATTGTTTCCTGTCCACATTAAGCTTAAAAACGGGATAGAAACAATCATATAAAAGTATACAGTGTAAAATTAGTGTTTTCTATAGTGTATCACCATTTGGGACAATGATTCAGAAACTTTCTAGTCCTAAATTAACACATAATTTAGTCATTTATTAGTCATCTAGGTTATAAAAGTATTTAAACAATTAAATTTAGAAGATATTAACAAATTTATAAGATACTGGTTTCACACCAATGTTATGAGCATATCTTGGGAAACTACTATATTAAAATATATAATTGCAAATAGATACCTCATTGTAATCATCAGCTGTATTTATTTAGTGCATATTCTAATTGCTTTCCATGTCAAAATAACCATTGCAGGAGGCTTATCTGCCTAAATAAGTCTTCTTAGAGGGAAGGTATCAATTGCTGCTGCAGAAGTTGACTTTATTTTTTGAGAAATAATTTCATCACTCACAGCCTATGTATTTAATAAGTCACAGTATTCTTTCAAGAGGAACACACGGGTAAGCTCAGAGTTCTTTTCAACATGGTGCTTCCAAGGTAGCCAATACTAATCTATTAACATTGGCCTGAGAAATGAAACCTACCCATCTTCACCTTTCCCTGCTGATTGTTTTCAGGGACCCAGTATCTGCAAGTTAGAGTAGTTGCCACTAGATGGCACCAATGCTTTGTTAAGGAAATCTTTAGGGTCCAGGTGGCTAATCTATGCCATTTAAGGTTTTACACACTCAAATACCCAGGTTCTTAACTACTCACAGCTGCTACTGTTAACTTATCATCTTCTCAGTCCAACTAGTAAAAAGTTATCTGGATGTCCTTGGACTTGATATTCAAAAACTAAACATCTGAGGAAGAAAACAAGGGTATATTTCTATCCTGCCTTGTTGTCAGAGGTCATTCTTGCCCTTGGTGTCTGGAGAATCATGTTGGCCTTTAGTGGTTACTTGTCTTCATGTTATTCCAGAAAGATGCCTTTCCTATTTCACATTTCTTTATTCTCTTGACAAGTTATTTAATTTTTGTGAACCTTACTTTCCTCATTCATAAAGAGGGTTTAAAATATATACTCTAAGAGCATTCCTGCAGAAGTTAGAAGTCTCTTACCTGAAATATTATAAGTGGGGTTTTTTAAAGCATTTCAATGGCATTATTGTCAGATTTTTGCTGTTCAGGCACATTGTAAATGTATATTTTTTTATGTAAGAAATTAAGCAACTGCATTTTCTTAATTTTTCTTAATCAAACTGAAATATTTCACCATTACTATTGTTAATCCAGGTCATCCTCCAACTTCAGGAGCAGGTTTACCATTCATATTTGTGATTGTAAAAAACTTTCATTTTGATTCTTCTCCCCTAAGGGCTAAACCTTTCAGCATTTTGCCCTCTGAAATCTGTTTAATGTTTCATTAGCTCAGTTCTTTGCAGTAGTATTTCAATGTCTATGGTGCTACTGTTATTTTATATCCTGAGTTTTAATTTTGAAGTATCAAACATTTCTTTCCCCTCTGTACTACCAGAGTGTTTTGCATGAATCATTTTATTATTGGCTTATACATCCATCTGTCCATGCTTTAACTTTGTGTGTTTTAAAACATATCCTGTGAGTGCTAAGTTCATCGTAGGCACTTAATAAATGTTTATATTACTTGGTGTTACAGTTTATTGATGAAACAGTATTCCATAGAAAGGAAAAACAATTAATATATTATCTTGTAGCCTTTATGCTCCTCTGTTGTTTGAGCTGTTCATCAGTTTGAGTTGCTATGCCTTAATTAGAACTGTTAAGTACCCATGAATAAATTTAAATGATTGTAAATTTCAGAGATAATGTTTCCAATTCACATGCCTCAGTCTTCTTTTCTCTGTACCAACACTGTAATCAAGGTACAGGGTCTTATTTAAGCTAACAAATAATTATCCTTCATTACATAAGTAGTATGTAACTTGACCTTAAAAGCCTGCTTAACTTGACAAGATGGCAATGAATCTAGCCAACAGCTGTGCCTGTACTTTCACAATTTCTTGGTACTTTTGAATAGGAGCTGATTTTGGAAAAGACTGGAGGAATCATTGCTTCATACTTCCCTCTCTTATCTGGAATTCTTTGTGTTTTCAGTTCACAGAACTTCATGGTGTCTCACAAATTATGATTCCTTTTGGGTTCAAAACATACATTTGAGATCTGTGCTTGTTGTTCATAGACTATAAGCTATTTAAATATATTTATGGTTTTTGAGATGCGTATACATACCCTGGAGATATTTCGGGTTCAGTTCTAAACTGCTGCAGTAAAGCAACTATTGCAACAAAGTGACTCATATGATTTGTTTTTTGTTTTTTTAGTACATGTAAAAGTTATGATTAAACTGTCATCTATTAAGTATGCAATAGCATATGTCTAAAAAATATACATACCTTAATTAAAAATACCTTATTGCTTAAAAAAAAATTGCTAAGGATCATCTGAGCCTTCAGCGGCTCTTCATCTTTTTTGCTGGTAGAGGGTCTTGCCTTGTTGATAGCTTCCCGCTAGTCAAGGTAGTGGTTGCTGAAAATTGGGTTAACTGTGGCAATTTCTTAAAAAAAAAAAAAAAAAAAAAAAGACAATAATGAAGTATGCCACATGGATTTGATCTTCTTTTCAATAAAGATTTCTCCATAGCATGAGATTCTGTCTGATAGCATCTTACCCAGAGTAACACTTCTTTCAAAATTGGACTCAGTCTTCTCAAACTCTGTGGCTGCTTTCTAAGTTTATTAAATATTCTAAGTTCTTTGTTGTCATTTCAACAATATTCGCAGCATCTTCACCAGCAGTAGATTCTATCTCAAGAACCCACTTTCTATGCTCATTCATAAGAAGCAGCTCCTAATTCATTCAAAGTTTTATTATTCAGTCACATCTTCAGGCTCCTTTTTTTTTTTTTTACGATGGAATCTCGCCCTGCCACCCAGGCTGGAGTGCAATGGCGCGATCTCGGCTCACTGCAACCTCCGCCTCCTGGGTTCAGGCAATTCTCCTGCCTCAGCCTCCCGAGTAGCTGGGATTACAGGCACGCGCCACCATGCCCAGCTAATGTTTTGTATTTTTAGTAGAGACAGGGTTTCACCATGTTGACCGGGATGGTCTCGATCTCTTGACCTCGTGATCCACCTGCCTTGGCCTCCCAAAGTGCTGAAATTACAGGCTTGAGCCACCACGCCCGGCAGGCTCCTTTTCTAATTCTAGTTCTCTTGTTATTTTTCTCCATCTGTGGTTACTTCTTCACCTGAAGTCTTGAAACCCCTCCAAGTCATCCATGAGGACTGGAATTAACTTTTAAAAACTCCTGTTCATATTGCTATTCTGACCTCCTTCCATGAATCTCTAATGTTCTTAATGATATCTAGATAATAAATCCTTTCCAGAAGATTTTGAATTTACTTTTCCCAGATCTGTTAGAGAAATCACTATCTATGGCAGCTATAGCCTATGAAATGTATTTCTTAAATAATAAACCTTCAAATTAGAAATGACTCCCCAATTCATGGGCTGCAGAATGGATTTTGTGTGAGCAGACATGAACACAACATTAATCTCTTTGTACATAGTCATCAGAGTTCTTGGGTGATGAGGGATATTGTCAATGAACAATAATATTTTGAAAGGAACCTTTTTTTTTTTCCTGAGCAATAGTTTCCAAAAGTGGGCCTAAAATATTCTGTAAACCATGTTGCTAACAGATATGCTGTCATCCAGGCTTTGTTATTCCATTTATAGGGCACAAGGAGAGTAGATTTAGCATAATGCTTACAGTCTCTAGGACTTTCAGAATGGTTAACAATTGGCTTCAGTTTCGTTACCAACTGCATTATCCTGTAACAAGAGAGAAGCCTGTCCTTTTAAGCTTTAAAACTAGGCCTTGGCTTCTCCTCCCTAGCTGTGAAAGTCCTAGATGGCGTCCTCCTTCAATAGAAGGATGTTTTGTCTACATTGAATATCTATTGTTTATTGTAGCTACCTTCAGCAGTTATCTTGGCTTGATCTTCTGTGTAACCTGCTGCAGCTTCTCAGTCAGCACTTGCTGCTTCACCTTGCAATATCATGTTATGGAGATGGCTTCTTTTCTTAAACTTCATCAACCAGCCTCTGCTACCTTCCAACTTCTCTTTGGCAGCTTCTTCACTGCTCTCAGCCTTCTTAGAATTGAAGAGAGTTAGGGCTTTGCTCTAGTATTAAGCTTTGGCTTAAGGGGATGTTGTGACTGTTTTGCTTTCTCATCATTCATGAGTTTATTGGAGTAGCACTTTGGAGTTCCTTTAAGAACTTTTTTTTTTTTTTTTTTTTTTTTTCATTCACCACTGGGCTACCTGTTTAGTGCGAGAGACCAAGCTTTTGGTCTAACTTGGCTTTAGATATACCTTCCTCACTAACCTTAATTATTTCTAGCTTTTTGATTTAAATTGAGAGACCTATGACTCCTCTTTTCACTCGAACATTACAAGGCCATTGTAGCATTATTAGGGAGGTTCAAGGAGAGGGAAGAGACTGTCTGTTTAGTGTCATGGCCAGAACACATACATTTATCAGTTAAGTTCACTGTCTTACATAGTTGTGGTTCATTTTGCTTCCTAACAGAATAGTGACATCAGAGATCACTGATCACATGTCACCGTAACAGATATAGTGAAAGAGTTGGGAATATTGTGAAGATTATCAAACTACAACACAGGAGACACGAAGTGAGCACATGCCGATAGACTTGCTCAATGCAAGGTTGCCGCAAACCTTCAGTTTATTAAAATGCAGTACCTATGAAGTGCAGTAAAATGAAGTGACATAAAATGAGATATGCCTGTACTCCTCTAATGTACGCATTGCTAATTTTATCTTTGAATATTGCTAAAAACTAGACAAAAAATTTGAACATTATGAGATGTCAGTATGTATGTGCAGTATGAGACAGTATGAGATGCAGTATTGAACACTATGAGATGTCAGTATGTATGTGTAAATGGATTAAAGTGGGGGAAAAAAACCCACAAGATTTCAATGAATATTTATTTAGTGTTGGAGTGGCTAGTAATTACTTAAGCAAGAGAAAACAATGGAAAGATCAATAAGAGAAAATAATGTTAGATCTTAATTATACACAAATTTTAAAAGCCTTGATATATTGAAAATTAAGACAATTGGGTTAAAAATTGGCTGATGAAGGCATGATGTCTTTAATGTATGAAAATCTTCTCTCTTTAATCAATAATAAGACACTAAAATAAAAGCAGTTTAACAAAAATATTAATTTTTAAAAATATGGGATATGGACACACTAGCTCACACCTATAATTCCAGTGCTTCAGGAGGCTGAGGAGGGAGAATCATGTAAGGCCCTTTGTAGACCAGTCTGAGCAATATGGCAAAACCCAGTTTCTACAAAAAATTACAAAATTAGCCAGGTATGATGGTGTGTGCCTGTGATACCTCCTGAGTAGCCTCAACTACAGTGGAGGCTGAGGTGGAAGGATTGCTTGAGCCTAAGGAGTTCAAGGTTAAAGTGAGCTATGACTGCACCACTGTATTCCATCCTGATGACCAAGTGAGACCTTGTCTCTTTTTAAAAAAGGTGAATGAGAGAGAGAGAGAGAGAGAGCGCACGCACACGAGAGAGAGCGTGAGCACTCTCTGAGGGCTTTTCATGTATTTTTGAAATTCTCATAATAATTATTTTAAGTAGATTCTATTATTATTTCATTTTACAGATGAGGAAACTAAGGCACAGAGAGGTTAAGAAATTTGCCCATGCTTGCATTATCTAGTAAGTAGCTAGTAAGCTGTGTACCTTTTCTTACTGCATGGCTGTCTTTCTGATCCCAAGCATGTGGCTCTGATATCTATTCTCTTAACCCATTATTCTGTACCGCATAAAATGGGCAAAGCGCAAAAAGCAGATTTTTACAAAGGAAGCAATAAAATGACCTAAAAGCATGAACAAGTTTTTAGTTTCACTAATAGTACAAGTTAAAGTAAAACCAATTTTTTAAACTGATAAAAGTGATGAGAATAAGACATTTTTGTGCAGTGGTGATAGAAATGCATTTCTTCTAGCATAGGTTGGAATGTGTGTCTCATTTAGCAAACTTAGCCAGAAGCCACTATTGGCAGAAGGCTTGGTGTGATTGAGGATCACAGCCCTACTGGGTTAAAGCTGGAAGTTCTGCTGGTGGCAGTAGGGAATGTGTCATTGTCTTTGGTCACTCTTCTGGAACTGTGTGGAGAAGATGCATTTTGTGCCATAGTCAAGTTTTGAACTTTTTGTGTACAGTTCATTATTCTAAGCATAGCTTGCAAGTTTATCATTTCTTAAAATGAGTAGGGTCTAGCCAGCGACAACTGCGTGCATATAAAACAGAAGAATGATTGAGTGTATTAGTGGCTTTCTTTTTCAGAAATCTCTCTTAAGATATTGCCGTCAGGGTTTCAGCTTTGATAATAAATGTTAAATTATATGTAAATTTTATTGTGATATGATGGAATTTGAGAGAAATTTCATAAAGCTAATCTCAGTAGCCTCTACTCAAATGATTCTTAATGTTTAGTTTAGTGCAAGATGCAGGGAACATAGGTCTAATTCCTTTATTCAAACTCAGTAAATGGTTTGGGACAATTAATTTCCAATTGTTTCCCAGTAGAGCAGATTTACTTGTATATTAATGAGGCACAGGTGTTAGGCCCCTGGTGTCTGCATGCCTGGGAGGCATATTTCAGTTGTTTATCTACTCAGCCATAGGTACTGCAAGGTACTCAAGCTTGCCTTTAACAGTTTTTACAGTGAGGCTTTTAAATTTTTTGATTTTTTTTTTTCAAATTTGCCCACACCTGTTAAAATTTTAAAACTGATCATTAGAAAGAAGTTGCAATTTCAGTAGAAGTGGCACTAACAGTTAAAGTAGTCTTCTGTTATACTTTACTGTCCAGCCTGACATTACAGAGAAATGGGTTCATTTAAACAGATATTTCACATAAGAAGCCAATATAATCAATGTTACATTTCTTTGTTGCATATTTTTGGGGCAGGTATGTTTTCGTCATTGGCTAAAACAGTCATATATTTATATTAATATTCATTTTTTTCTTGTTTACTCACTGAACTGCACTATCAACACTTTAGAGGAAATGGAATAGCCTCCGTAGACATTATGAATTTCAGTAGCTGGCGTAATTATAGCTATCTACATATTCATTAAATCTGCAGAAGAACTGTGTCCAAAAAGACAGCCATGCATTCAGAAACAGTATACAACTAAATATATATGTTTTAAAAGTTGCATTTTTTAGCCTTACTTAAAATTAATTTCCCATAGTACTTCTCTCCAAGCAGAGGAATTTTAACAAAAGGATTCTCATCCTTTGGTTTCTTTCATATAGGAAAGAATGGGAAGAACTATTTGTAAACAACAATTACTTGGCAACAATAAGGCAGAAGGGGATTAATGGGCAGCTGAGAAGCAGCAGGTTCCGCAGCATTTGCTGGAAGGTAAGAAGAAAATATTTATTTACAGTTTCTGGTTGCAATATATCAACACATTACCTGATGCCCTAGAAGATTAGCCATGCAGGGATCACTGAATTTTCCAAGAGACTTCACTCCCATTACTTTGATCATCTATGCTTATAGGACATTTACTAATAAGGTTGAACCACCTTGCTCCTGAGTAAGTGGTAATGGCAAAAAGAGTCATATGAAATAACTATCTTTTCAACTGTTTTGATGGTACCAAATTAAGAGCAACACTTTTACATTCCCCAGAGGCTTTTGCAGAAATTCTTGAAGTTTTTCAGGAAAAGGCAATGGTGGGGGATTAACTTTTAGGTTCATATTATATCAAGTGCCATCATTTAGTTATCTTCCCTTTGTTCTTCATAAATGGCAGCAGGAAAATATTTTCCACATTTCTTTTAGTAGAAACACAAAATGAGGGGTGGCGAGAAGTGGAAGGAAATTGGATCACTCTCCTTTAGAGGAAAAGGTACACTGCTTACCAAAACTAATAATAATAATCTATAGTATCTTTTTCATTGCTGTGAAATATTGTTTGTTTTTGTTTTCTAAACATGAATTTATTTAGGTTTAGACTTATTTCTAGAGTGACTTCTATCAGAAGTTTTTAGGATTATCTGCATAAATTAAGCTTACCGAGTCTGTGCAAGTAAAGACAAAAGAAGCACGTAATAGACAGTTTTAAATTTAATAATTTAGATTTAATAATTAAAACACATTTTTCTTCTTTTAGATGCAGGCATTAAAGGCAGGAGACCTGCTGCTAGAATATTTGTATACAAATATTTGTGCCCCACCCCCATTCCCTGTTGTTTAACTTTTTGTATCTTTCATTTGTTAAAAATAAACCTAAATCCAGATTTATTTTAATATTGTATTAAACTAAATTAAATCAAATTTGTCATTTTAAGAATGTTTGTTATTTTCATAAGCTGACTGCCAGCTTTAAATTACATTTTTTCTGTAAAGGGAATGCTTTAATGCCTCAGGCTGTGCCCCCAGTGAGGCTGCTGTTCACTATCTTTTACCTGCTTGTTTTAAAGCAAAACCTTAGTGTAGTAATTCCTTACCAGACTTTGTGCTTCTTAATAATCCTCTACCACTCCCATTAAGACTGGAATGTAAAATGTGAATTATATTTGAACCTCAATGAATTTTTCTTCCTTATTAATGTAAATCTGAAGGGGAGCTTGATTCTATTTTGTGGTGTAGCTTTTGTGATCTTGCTTTTTGGCCTTTGGTCACTTTTTGAGTTTTCTGATTATATATTTCTTAAATATCTCCAAACAAATTGTTAAGGACTGGGATGATGATATAAATATGAAATATCATGAATATTGTCTCCGATTTTCAGGTGGTTCAGTTTGGCATAGTTTTACATTTTATATCTGATGATTTTTACAAAAGTTTCTTCTGTTTTTCTTGACAGCTATTTCTTTGTGTTCTTCCTCAAGACAAAAATCAATGGATAAATAGAATTGAAGAATTAAGAGCATGGTATAGCAACATTAAAGAAATAGTAAGTAAACTGTACATTTAATTAACATAAGTGTTTTCTTATGTACACTTTAAAGTCCAGTAGCCGTTGATCCTTGTGTGTGTTTTCTCTTTCTTAACTAGCATATTACAAACCCAAGGAAGGTTGTTGGCCAACAAGATTTGATGATCAATAATCCTCTTTCACAGGATGAAGGGGTAAAGTTCATCTTTATTCATATCTTAACCTCTTTTACTTCTAAGAATATGTTTATGTGACTGGCTGCCAATCACCATAAAAGCAGTATATTTCATGCCATTTTCTTTACTCCACATATAGTACCACCATATAAATATATATGTGTACACACAGACACACACACACTGTTCTAGGAAATTTATGATCTATTTCTGTGGAATGACAATGCAAAGAAGTCCTGGGATTCCGTAAAAACTAAGGGTAAAATATAAGAGCATAAAAATGAGAATAGAATTGTCTTGTCAGGGTGGCAATGGAGAACTGCATAGCTAAGGAAAGCCTCCCTTCATGATAAAAATAAAGAAGGGCTCACTTAATAGGGTTAACTCACAGGAAGAAGGAAGTAACCATTTCTAGTAAGTCTATGAAGAAGTTTTTAAAATATCAGGTTTACTTCTCGTATGCTAGTGAAGAGAAGGAGTAATTACTACTTTAAAGCTATTGTGTAGCTTTACAAGTGTTAGTGCTCTAGTTTTTGCCTATTTACCTAAAAACACATTTTTTCTTCTAACACATAGTGTTAGCATTTCTCTTACTTGATACATAAGTATTTATAGAGTCTTCGGTATAAGAGCATACAATGTTAAGTAATTTTCAAAACCTTTCCCTTAAATTCAGATTTTAAAATGTATGTAAAAACTTACTGGATTGTAAACCAAGCTCTGCAGAAAACTTTACCTATCTTTCTTAGTGCATTGGGAATTCAGGTCAGGTTCAAGCTGGGGATAGTTGGCCCATGGGTCCTGCTGTAATCCAAGCACCTTTTTATTGTTACAGGGGTAGTAGCAGTAGCACATGTCAGTGAAAAGTATTGTTCACTTTATATAGATAATAGAAATTTTAAGAATATACATTAGTTTCTCATTATTCATAGGGGATTGGTTCCAGGCCCCTCATGGATACCACAATCTGCAGGTGATCAAGTTTCTTCTATAAAATGGCATAATATTTCCATGTAACCTGTGTACATCCTCCTGTATACTTTAAATAATCTCTAGATTACTCATAATACTTAACACAATGTAAATGCTAAATAAAGTTGTTATACTGTGTTGTTTTTAATTTGTATTTTTTATTGTTGTATTGCTATTTTTAATTTTTTCCTGATATTTTTGATCCACAGTTGGTTGGATTTTTGTTGTGGAACCTGCAGATGAGGAGGGCTGACTTTATACAATAATATTAAACTGGAAAAAATTGATATTAGAATAAAGATGTGTTTCTGAGATTAAACTAGATTTTAATAAAAATTACCCCAGTCTCAGGTTTTTTATCTGCAATGTGAAATGGTAACTCAGAGAAGAATAAATTTAACCATTTAAATTATTAAATCAAAATTATTAAAAGTAAAGCAAAGATGTGAGACTACATAATAGATTATTTTCCTTATTATAGAGTCTTTGGAACAAATTCTTCCAAGATAAAGAACTTCGATCAATGATTGAACAAGATGTCAAAAGAACGTATGTAGAACTATTTACATATTACTTTCAATAATTGAAAATTGTTGCTATCTCTTTCTAATTTTAACAAAACACAAAATCTACAGAGGCACATTAATTGAATGCAATATTCTCCTTGTATTAATGACAAACTTATTTTGACAAATTGTGATAATAAGGATTGTTTTCTACTCTAGCAATACAGATTTCTATGTTCCGTTTTAAAAGTAAGTTACATTTATAATATTGATGATCTTCAATAATATTTAATTAGTTTTATCAATTTCCAAGTTCTTTGAAGTCATATGCATCTTTTTAAGGTTATATTGTATAGTCATATTGTTGTTGCCAGAAAATTTTATCCCTTACTTTATGCATTTGAATCCCCTTCCAACCAAGTTACTTGTTATATGACAACTGTTATTCTTGCCCTGTGTATGATTTTTCTTCCTCTTGAAGCTATTCAGGTTTACAGACAATCTCTTCTTTCAGTCTGCTCAGTGTTTATTATATAAAAGAGTAATTTCTTACTTAGCTTAATGTCCATAACTTTGATATATTCGACCTCATCTTACTGAGTCATATGGTGAGAAGTAAATGCAATTTGTCTCAGAAGATCGTAGGTAGGGTCCAACTAATAGATGCTATAATTGTGGGAAAATTACTTCAACATCTTTCCCTCCCAGTGTCCTCTTCTCTTAAATAGCAGTAACCATATCATAGGATTTTTGTGGTCAGAATAGTAGTAAATTAGTTAGGTTTACACTTTAAACTGTAAATCATTGTATAAATGTTAGTAAACAACGTAATCCTTAGGATCTGGGATTAGGTATGTGCAGAATTATCAGTATCTCTAGTGGCTTCCTCCAAGTCCTTCTCCAGCTTTGCCTGTGTGCTCTACTTCTAGTTCAATTCCTACTAAACCTTTTATAATGTCAGGGCCGCTCACTGTCTGATACTCATTTCTTTGCATGTCGGAAACACTGAATAATGAGATGACCTGAACTACTAAGTTTGTACTACATATTTAACAAATAAATGTTCTTTTAAATGAAAATAATTCAGAGGAATCATAGATTTAGAGTACAATGAAACCACGGGTAATTATCAGTGGTAGTAGAGTATGGGGTGAGAAGTATGGGATCATTTTGATTAGCTTGAGTTATCCATTTAACTCAGGAGTAACCCAGTTAGGGAAGCCACTCTCAGAGATGTGGGTGATAGTGCTTGGTCTCTCTAGTATATAGATGCAGAAAGTAGAGCACCATTGTATTAGCACACAGGAGTCCTGGCATTCAATGAATATTTGAATAAAACAAAAGAAGGAATTTCCTCAATCATTTAAGTATATAGGTAAACAATGGTAGTAAACAGGCCTTCTGAAAACAAATTGTGCAGTATATATTGTTAACCAAACTGTAAAGGTATCTCTTTTTTAAAATGCTAGATAGTTACATTAAAAACTTGCCAACTTCAGATTGATCTGTCTAATGAACAGGATTATAAATAATCTCTCTACAGTTATCAAATGGAAATGGAGGGGCCACAGCGCTGGTGCCAAGTCACAGAGTCAGAGGCCATGGGGGCCAGATTGACTTAAAGAAATAGCAAACAAGAAAGGGGGAAAATAAAATTCTGATAGCCACACCAAATAGGCAGTGATACTGGGAATTTGTTTATCATTTTGGTTACTCAGTTCAAACATTTCTGCTTTGTTATGAAAGAAAGTGTTCTTGAAAACTTCTATATTTTCTGTTTTTTTCTTATAAAAATGCAAGATATATACACAGATATATATATACATAATACGTGTGTGTGTGTATGTGTATGTATGTAACTAGTGTTTTTCTTAAAATGTATCTCTACTCGTGTATTTTAATTAAAATGGCAAACCACTGATTCAAGGCAGGTAGCTAGGATGCCCTTTAGTTAATAGCATAGTAGGGAAGTGTGTTGTTCAGAGTTCTCTAGAGGGATAGAACTAATAGGATAGATGTATATATGAAGGGGAGTTTATTAAGGAGCGTTGACTCACGTGATTGTGGTGAAGTCCCACAGTAGGTCATCTGCAAGCTGACTAGCAAGGAAGCCAGCCTGAGTCCCAGAACCTTAAAAGCAGGGAAGCTGACAGTGCAGCCTTCAGTCTGTGGCCGAAGGCCCAAGAGCCCCTGGCAAACCACCTGGAGTCTGACGCTGAAGAACTTGGAGTCTGATGTTCGAGTGCAGGCAGCATGTACCACATGAGAAAGATAAAGGCCAGAAGACTCAGCAAGCCTTCTCTTTCCACCTTCTTCTGCCTGCTTTGTTCTAGCCATGCTGGCAGCTGATTAGATGGTGCCCATCCAGATTGAGGGTGGGTCTGCCTCTCTGAGTCCACTAACTCAAATATTAATCTCCTTTGGCAACAACCTCACAGACACACCCAAGAACAATACTTTGTATCCCTCAATCCAATCAAGTTGACACTCAGTATTAACCATCATTGGAGGGTTCCATATCTTCTCTTGAAGACTCTCCCATGGCTCTCTCCACTTTTAGATTAAGTCTCCTTGTTATTTCTGTACAAACACTTAGCTTGTGAGGTAAGGCAATCAGTCGTATTTTAAGACCACCAAATTATTTAATTGTAAAAGCTGAATAGCTTGTACAAATTTACGACTTTACATCTTTATAAGGCACTACATGATCTAAAAGATATGATTTTTATTTCAGTCTATGAGGAATTTCCTAATAAAATAGGGAAGGAAAAGAAGTATAGCCCAGATAAGGTTATAAAGTGTTACTTGTCTAATAGCCTTTGTGATAAGAATTTTTTTTAATGTATATTTATGGAGCATCTGCTGTGTTCCAGAATTGCCCTTTGCACTGTGGGGAACAGAGTGGTGAATAATGCAGACGGGATGCTGCTATCACAAGTTGTATAATTTAGTGTGATTTGGGGGAGACTGGTGAGACAACAAGCATCTATAGATAAAGAAGATAATTACAGAGGATGATAATTCCTTTGAATAAATAAAGCAGGGTAACTGGATAGCTAGAAGGAGAGTAGCCAGTGGGATAGCTGTGGCTACTTTAGGAATAATGATTGGAGAAGACGGCTTTGAGAAGATGACATTTGAGCTGAGATGTGAAAAAATGTAAAAGGCCAGTCACATGAAGAACTAGGGCAAGAACATGTAGGCAGAGGGAGTAGCTAGGGCAAAGTTAGTTTCTCCATGAAAATGAACTCAGTGTTTAGAGGAACAAAAAGAAGGCAGGTATGGCTAGAGAAAGTGCTTTAAAGAAGGAAATCTGAGAGGAGAGCAAAGGCCAGACAGTCTTGTGGAACACAGTAAAAAATAAGGATTTATTCCAGTTGCAATGGAAAGTGTTTGGAGGACATTGGGCAGTGGCATGATACCTAAAAAGATAATTATGGCTGCTGTGCAGTGGGGCGAAGGTAGATGTAACAATGGAAGCTGGAAGGGCAACTAGGAGTCTATTGGAGTATTTCAAATTAAGTAATGTCAGTGATTTATTAGACTAAAAATGTAATTAAACCAGGAGTGGGTAGATAGTTCAGGAATATGTATTTTATATTTTGAAATACAAATTTAGGGGATCATTATATGTAGTTTTCTCACATTCATCAGTTCTATTCCATTTTTATTGCTCTGTTTCAGATCCTTTTTACCTCCTGTCTACAGTCACTTAATCGTTTGTTTCTTGGGATCTAGTGTTTTTCCACTTCCAGTCCATTCCATGCGTAGCGGCCCAATCACTCTACTCAAAGCACATTTATAATCATGCTATGTGCCTAATCCTGAACTTTCTATGACTCCCTGTGGCCTGAAGAAGAATGGACTCACTCAGCTTCTCTAATTCATACCCAGTTCCCTTTTAGACAAGGGCTTCTGGCATTATTCAACAAACAGGTTTTGTGCTTTTCATTTTCCATGTTGTGGAATTTTTCATGCTCTCCTCTAGTGCTGGAATGCTGCTTCCCTCCTGTTTCCTGTTAGATTCCTGACAGCTCATTATTCAAGGCCTGAGTTCATCACCTGAGTTTATGAAGCATTTTCCAATCTTGGCAATTAGACATCATTGGTGCCTAGTCTGTGTTGTGGAGAATTTTCTTAATAACTTTTTAATATTATTTAATTCTGTTTGGTTTATATTTACTTAGGTCCATCTGTCAGTGTATTCAATACATTTATATTAATCTCCTCAGTGTACCAGGTACTAGAGATGCCAAGATAAATATGACATGGACCCTTAAGAAGCTTACAGAGAAAACAAGAAAAAAAAAAAGTTACAGTGCAGGATTACTAGTGCCATTAACAGAAGCAATATGTACAAGATCTCTTGTGTTAGCCCAGGTCTTATCTTTCAGACCTGTGGTAAACTCCTTGAGGGCATGGACCTAGTCTTGTTTTTGTCGCACTGCACATCAACAAGTTGATGCTTAATAAATGATCGTTGATTGTGAAACTTATCACTGATGATCAGTGTTGTTCAATTTTAGTAATTATCTCAAACATCTGTAAATTTTCAGAGACATAAGCACACTTTAAAATATACTATTGTCAACTTTCTAGTATGAGTTTAAACAAGATGATTTGATTTCATGAGCTGTGATTTTGCCATCATTATTTAATTTATTTGATCTGGTTATGTCACTGTATTAAATACTATCTTCCCCTTCAGCCAGTTTTAATATTCTTTCATGTCACTAACCCTTTTTTGCCTCAAAGCGTTTTGCATTCATTTCAGTTTTATCTCAACCTAATGAGGTTGTTACTATTCCCATTTTTATTACTGAAGAAACTGATAATCAAAAGGTAAATCAAGGAATTTCCATTTACAGCTTTCCAATTTAGAACTTGCATTGTCTATTCTGAACTAATTTTGCCATGTTTCAAAAGCTCTAACATTAAATGAAATTCAGTATTATTTAAAATGGTGGGAAATAATGAGTTCAGGATAAAATATGATTTCCATATTAGATGCCAAAGAAGTATGTTATTTGGTCTATCAAGGTCTATTCTAAAAATATATATGCAGCATCTATAACATCATTTGCAGATTAACATATTTATAAGCTATTGCCAAATAGTCTCATCTTTTCTTCAAATGTGTTTTCCCTCTCTCTTGAATTAAATGATTACATTTCTTTAACTGACTTTTATAATTGTAACTTTGACCATGTTTGAAAGTTTATCTCATTGCCTATTGATATGCTGTCATCATCTTCAATATCTGGTCTTTTGTATTTCTAGTTATTGTAGTTAAGATTTTAGGTAGCTCATTCATAATTTAATTATTCTTTTTCTTACTTGTATCTCCATGGTGAGTTTTTAAAGATGCAGCTTTCTTGGGCCAGGTGTGGTGGCTCATTCCTTTAATCCCAGAACTCTGGGAGGCCAAAGCAGGAGGATCACTTGAGCCCAGGAGTTTGAGACCAGCCTAGGCAACATGACAAAACTCCACCCCTACAAAAAAACACAGAAATTAGCCAGACGTGATGGCACGCACCTGTAGTCCTGTCTACTTGGCAGGCTGCAGTGGGAAGAGCGCTTAATCCCAGGAGGTTGAGACTGTAGTAAGCTGTGGTCACTCCAGTACACTACAGCCTGAGTGACAGAGTGAGATCCTGTCTCAAAAAAAAATAAGTGACTTTTTCATTTTAATGCTTCCTTTTGTTTATAGTATATACGTGTGTCATGCTTCAAACATAATCTATGTAAGCAAATTTTGTCTTCTTGGTTTTAAAAATCTTATAATTTGATATTTTGCAACCAAACTTTGTCCCCTCAATTTAAAAAATCCGATCGTTTGATATCTTCTGGATTCATTAATAATTGTTTGCAAGAGAAAAGGAGCAGGTAGAGAAGTAAAAAAAATAAATTCTTTAAATTCTTTTTTAAAAATTATAGATATGTTCTGTACTGTTTGGTAGACACGAGGCACATGTGGCTATTTAAATAAAATTAAAAAGTTTTAGTCTTCACAGTAGCTACCTTAGTCATAGAGCTGATAGTGGCTACTGTATGGGACAACTCTTACAGAGGATACCTCCATCCTTAACAGAAAGTTCTGTTGGACAGCGTTGTGTAGATAATTCATTATTGTGCTTGCCTCGGCAGCACATATACTAAAATTGGAATGATAATTCATTATTGTTATATTTTTGTGTAGTATATGATGTAAATGTCTACATTTTACTTTTTATTCTTGTTGAACTGTTAGATATGGCCTTTGTGAAATATTTACTTTTGTTTCTTTTCTTTCTCCTTTAGAAAACTCCATGCATTTTTATAGTAAATAAGTCTTATCTGAATTTTTGGCCAAATGTAATTATTATGTTACATTGTAGTATGTGGATGGAAACTAGATTTTTTTTTATATTAAGCGTATTCAAAAGTTATTTTACTGAGTTATTTTATTGCGTTTTTTTGGTTTTTTTTTTTTTAAATTTAAAGATCCTCTTTCTCAGTTCCTATTTTGAAAAAGAAATACTCTAAGTAATTTGGTCCATTGATGTCACGCTTTACAAAGTTACGATGTCCTAAATATCAAGTATCTCCTGCACAGTTTCCCCCAAACCCATTTTTTATTTAAATAAAAAACAAATTGCTCAGGGAAGAAGCATTTTACAAGCAATTTCAGAGCAGAATTGATTTTGGTGTGTGTTAATGCCGACAATCTGCCCAGTGTTAAAATGTTAAAGAGAAAAAAAAATACAAGCTGCCATATTCCTGTGATCACACCAAAATAGCAGCTTGTATTTATATTTTCAGTCTCCTCGAGGTGGACTGCAGGCACACATGAATGAGTGGATGTACTTGGTGTTGTGTTGTGATTTTATTTAATGCAGGCAAAGTACATGCTTGTGCATGCACGACCAGCCCTCACATATGCACTTGTTCACAGCCGAGAAAGTGAAAACTACAACACAAGCCGCTCTCTAAGAGTTGTCGGCAACCTGTGTGTGTGTTTCTTAAATATTAAAGAGGGGGGGAAAACAGATTTTCAGGAATATGAGAAATAATTCTTCTGTCAAATGGCCTATAGTCCTTCCTCATTTGACACTTAAGGTAAAACCAAAATAATTGCTATTGCATATGTATATTTAGTATTTTCCTGTACTGCTCCTGTACTGGTTTAAAGTATATTTTTCCCATTTCTATTTCATTTAAGCATGCAAATTCTTAGCATTCATTTATTCTAATTTGTGAGATTTTTTAAAACTTAAAATTTTTTTTCATTATTTTAATGAAAATATAGGTCTGTTTGCTACAGAACATATATTTGCAGTGCTTTCGTTGGCACCCTGATGCTCCTAGTCTTTGGAATTTGGGAGCAGTAGTACCTAGGGGCACACAGTTATAGGGGTACCCTCTGAACTGCTGACCAATAGAATTTTTGCTTTTCAGATTTTCTTTGTTTTAAATGAGCCCAGATTTTTAAGGACTATTTATAGTTGCAGATGTATATGATTACGAGACGGTTAAAAAGTAAAGTTTGGTGAGCAGTAAAATAATATCCCATTCTGAAATATTTCCAGTGGGCATAGCCTGTTAGGTGGTGTAACGCAGTCTTTTTAGAACATTTCACCAGATTTAGAATTGAACCAGCTTTGGTCCTTCAGGGGTAATGCTTTGTATTTAATTTAACTTTTTTCTTAATTATTGAAAATAAAGAAATGTATTTTCAAATCTTCAAAATAAAGTCTGTATTTCCATTTGTGACAGTCTCGTCTTGCACTGAAAGTACATATACAGTACATCTACCTACATGTATGCTTTTTCCTAATTTTTCACCTTTGTGGTAGGAACAGAAAGATGTTTTTGGAGGAGTGGGGTTAAAAGCTTGTTAAAAGATGAAAACCTCTACTTCAATGGTGAGAGATCCCATCTCCTGAATAGCAGCCACACCTGCCTTCCTTTTCCCGACCTTGTATCCTGTTGTCCCAAACCCACCTTCCTCCTCCCCTCCTTTTTTTTCTGCTTAATCTTCTCAACTGTATCTTACTCCACCTTCATTGTTAGCCTCTTGGAGATTTTTCTGCTGTCCCCTTGGGCTGAGTCCTACCCATTGTCATCACAACAAATTACTACTTTCTTTTTTTTCATTTTACAAAATTAGTATTCACCTCCTGTTTATGAGCTATGAAAGCTGTATGTCATTCTTTTGTTCATTCCAAAAATAAAGACAGCAGAACCCTTTTCAGGTGTTGCTTTTGCATTGCCTTCATACCCCAATCCCTGATTCCATAGTCTTAATTTTCATTAAAGATTTGGTTTTTTGCAAGGTTTGTAGGTGTATTTGTTCATTCAGCAAATACTACTTGAGAAATTACTGTGCCAGCTACTGTTTTAGAAGTTGAAGATTCAAATAAACAAAAGACTGCCTCTTCTGTTCTTTAATATATAATGCATACTTTATTGTAATTATCTTCTTTTAAAATTATCTGTAAGATTTCTGTGTTTTTTCTCCTAGATTTTCTTGAGTTCATATGTTTTGTATTTTCATATTCCCCAGTACCTGGCACCTATTAGAAGCATTTGTGTCATCAATAGTCACCTAGTAAAATCCTTTTATTTTGCAAAGGTGACAAGTTGAAGCTTGGAAAGAAGGCATGAATAAGCAAATATAACTTGTTAATGGCCAAATGGAATTGGTGCCTGTGACTTGTTTTTCCACTACTCTATAATTTATGTTAATTTTGTTTGCCTAGATTTAATGCTTATTCGGGAAACATTTATTAAGTACCTTCAGTGTGCAAGCACTTTGTGAAGCAAATGGGACAAAAACATAAATGAATCAGTATCTCAAATCTTATTCAAAAAGTGGTGGAGACTAAATAAGTAGTTACTGTTTCTGCCCTGTGGGTTTGCATATTGGAATGCGGTGTTTCTCAACCTTGGAAATATTAACATTTTGGACCAATTCTTTGTTTTGAGAGATTGTTTTGTGCACTGTAAGATGTTTAGCCGCATCCCTGATCCCTCCCTGCTAGAGGCTGTGAGGCATGCTTTTAAAAATCTTTCTAAGGGCCTTTTGTCTGACTGAAGGGTTCTCTATGGCATCATCTTAGAGCTTTCTGAGATCTTAACGAAGGCTTTTACAGTAACACCTTTGATTTCATCTTTAGGTCTTGCTTTTCTGTCTTCGTCCTAGATTTCATCTTTGCCCAGAAGCAGTGAGTTAATGTTGGCATCATTTGCTGTCTTAAGAGGCTGGGAATGAGAAAAAGCTGAATTTTCAAACCAAGCGAGTTCTAGCATCTTTATGTTTACCAGTTATTCCTTTTGTTTTTTTCTCGTCTTTCATTCTACTATAAGTAACACAAATAAACCATACAGCACCTTCAGCACTCTGCCTGGATATCTCCTTAGCTAGATCACTCAGTTTCTGTGTTCCATATAACTCAAAGCTATCATATAGCCAGATTTTCCACCACTGCATAATAAGGAACCCTTTTCCTCCATTTTTTTCTATAATGTTTTTCTCGCTTTCATTTAAGCCCACACTGGCAGCCTCCTTGCAGGTTGTCTTTTGCTAATAGTCTTTTTTCCCACAGCCTTTAGTTTTTCACTGATGCTCTCCTGAAGGTGTTTCTGGCTTCTATCCAGTCCCATAGACACTTTTACCACATATTTTAGGTTTTTTTTTTAAAAACAGCACCCTAGTTTCCGGTATCAAAACCTCTATTATCTTTTGCTACGTAATTCATCAACCAAAATTAGTGGCATAGAACAAGAATCAATTAGTATTTCATGACTGCTGTGGATCAGGAGTTTGGGAGCAGTGTAGCTGGGAGATTGTGGCTTACAAGTATTTCATGAGATTGCAGTCAGGTGGTTACTGGAGCTGCAGACATTTGATTGCCTGACTATAGTTGGAGTATCCACTTTGGTTCCTCTCCATGTAGATATCTCCATGGTGCTGCTTAAGGGTCCTCTTTCAAAAGTTACTTTCTCCAGATCAAGCAATCCAAGAAAGAAAAAGAGCCATTAGAAACTATCTTGTTTTTATGCCATTACCTCAGAAGGGAAGGGTGAGAATTAAAGAATTTGCTGGCATAGTTTTAACACATCCCCATGGAGCTTCCAAGGTCTTCCCATGATCTTTTTCATTCTGTTCACTAGAATGGGAAATGTGTACAGAGGCCTGCTGATGGAGAAGTTAGGGGAGTGTATTGTGTAGTCACACATAATTTCCACTCTCATTCCATTGGCTGGCACTCAGTCACATGGCCAGAGCTAACTGAAAAGGAAGCTGGGAAATTAAATTCAGCTATATGCCGGCAAAATAGAGAAAACAGGTTTGGTTGAATAGGGAGAATGCAAATTATCAACCAACATAAGTAACACAGGAAGAAAAAGAATTGTGCATTTCAGTGTGTCTGTTTTTATTCCATATCAAATTGTTCCTTGTTGTGGTCTTGGCTTGATTGTTCAGTTTTTCTTTAGTAAAACAATAAACCACTGTAAGGTATTACAGTTATTTTGGTGGTTAATAGTATTCTAGGGAGTTTTCATCAGCTCATCTAAAAATTTTGGATGAGTGCTTGTTTTGATTTTCTGTTTTTGAAATATGGGCATAACAACAGTTATTGTTCCTTCAAGTCCTTCTGTGCTTCTTTGTCCTATTGCATGATTATAAACCCTCACCAAGGGCTTTACTTTTTCCCCTGGGGCATCTTATTGAATACTTGCATCTTCAGTATTTCATCTGGGCCCAATGCTTTGTCTGTTTTAATACTTCTAATTACCTAATTATATACTATAATGTGGTGACAAAACCCTTTATCATTTTACTCTTTTCTTAACCCTTTTCTTGCTTAGGAAAGATTCTTTTTGTCTCTTTGTTGCCTGAGAAACTCTGCATTACAGATAGCCCAGATGTTTGCCTGGCTTCCCTTTATTGTCTGTATTATGACAGACCATTGCCCTGTTGAATGTCTTTCCAACTATCAGGCACCTGGATTCCTGGTTATTGGGCCTCCAAAGATGGTGTTTAGTTCACCATCCTTCACTTTTCAGTTCATTCCCACACACTGCAGTCATATGAGACCATATCCAAAAGGCAAATAGGATACTCTTTGTCATAAACTACTTTTGTTACAGAATTAGTAGCCATTCTGTCATTTATACATCTTTATGTAATCAAATGCCTGCAGTAAGTATCCATGAGCCAAATGTAATAGAAATCCATAAGATTTTTTAAAATTATATGAATTGTACTTAAGGGTAACTAAAAATCGATGAAGAAAATGTGTTTATTATATATCTATATTTTAGATAATAAAGAAAAAATGATGGGATTATAGTTTTACCATTTTATGACTTCTAATGAATTAATAGATTTAGGCGATAATCATTAACAGTTGGTAGCACCACAGAAAGTGGGATAAGCTAATATTAGGTGCCTCCTCATGGAAGTACACAACACCAACTTACCACTACATTGAAACCACCCCAAGTTTAAATCAACATAATTTATTTTGTTGTTGAATCTACAACTTGGGCAGGGCTCAGTAGGTTGGCTCATCTCTGTTCCACATGGTGTTGGCTGGGGTAGCTTGAAGTCCAGGGTCTGGAATCATCTGAAGTTTTCCTCACTCACCTGTCTAGTTGTTGAAGCTGGCTCTCAGGTGAGACCTCCTGTGGAGCTGTGGTGGGAACACCCCAGAAGGCCTTTTCATATGGCTGCTTGGGTTCCTCACAGTATGGTGTCCAGAGAGAGCCAGACAGAAGCTGTGTTCCAGCATCACTTTTGACACGTTTATTTTGTGAGAAACTGGTCAGTAAGGCTAGCATGAACTCAAAGGGAAGAGAGTTAGACTCTTTCATCTTTCTGTGGGAGGAGTACCAAAGAATTTGCAAACATGTTCTCAAATTATATCACCTTTGAAGAATTTTGTCAAAAACTTGAACCTGAAACTGATAAAGTCTCTAGATCTTACTGCCAGTTTGTAGCAAATACAGGGGAAAGGAGAATCTGGTAAATAAAACAATGGAGTTGCAATGTGTAAAATTCTGATGTGGGAAGCTTCTACAGGATAAAAAATCTGTTTTTTATAAACAAATACTTTGCAAGATAAAAAAGAGGAAAAGGACAAGTCTGTAGATTAAAGGAATCTTAAGAGATATATCAACAGGTTGCAATGTACTGACAAATATTCCTTGACTCTTGAACAAAGTGTTAAGAATTTTTAGACAGTCACAGAAATTTGAACATTTACTGGATATTTGATGAAGTTAATAGATTATTATTTTTATTAGTAGTAGTGTTATAATGGCACTATGGGATTTTTGGGTGTATTTTGTTTTGTTTTGATTTTTTGAGGCAGGGTATCACTCTCTTGCCTAGGCTGAAGTGCAATGGCACAGTCAAGGCCCACTGCAGCCTCTACCTCCCAGGGTCAAGCAGTCCTTCCACCTCAGCCTCCCAAGTAGCTGGGACTACAGGTGTGTGCCATCATACCCAACTAATTTATTTTTAATTTTTTTGCAAAGACAGGATCTCACTCTGTTGCCCTGTCTGGTCTCAAACTCCGGGCTTAAGTGATCCTTCTGCCTTGGCCCCCCAAAGTGCTGGGATTATAGGTGTGAGCCCCTTCAACTGACCTATGGTTATGTTTTTAAAGAGTGCTTGTCTTTTAGAGATAAACATTGCAGTATTTATAGATATAATAATGTCTGTGATTAGCTTCAAAATAATGCGATATTGGGGAGGAATATTTGTAAAACAAGAGACGATTAGTGACAAAGCTAGCTGATGGGTAGATTGGGGTTCAATCTGTTATTGTCTTTTCTTTATAAATGTTTGAATTTTCCATAATGATTTTTAAAACTTATAATTAAACCTATATTTCCTACCAATTTTGGTTTATTTCAAGATAGAAAACAAAACTGACACACCAAATGTTTATGATGGCTCTTGTTGTTATCACAATAACAACATATCACAATTTTACTATGTAAAATTTGTTTAAATATAGTTTCTTCACACATCTGAGAGAGAAATTTCTATATTGTAAATACTGATCAATTGAGTTAAAACCGAAATATGACTTTTTACCCTAATGTAAAAATTTAAGACTGTTTTAGTCTAAATTCCATTATGGACTGTTAATCTTTGCTGTTCATCTCTATTTTTATAGTTTTATTCTCACCTATTTTACATCTCCATTTTTATTTTATGGTCAAATGTAGAAAGACTGTCTGATAATAAAAAAATTAGTTTCCAGTTCCTACTTGGTGTGACTATTTTTCCTCTCTGTTTTATTTTCCTACCAGTATTTTGGGTTGAATAAATTGTGAACTTCTACAGTTTTAATAATAAATTTCTCTCTTATTTTCATGAAACTATAGAGTCATTGTTGATTTTTCAAAATCTGAATGATTGTTGCCTCTAGTGTGGGTCAGTATTCTGTATTTTTAATTACTGTTTCAAAAACAGATTTGCCTTTCCAGTGATATTTGGGTTAGACTGATGTTTAAGTTACTTTACCTATCCTGAATCCACACCAGCTGGCATGGGGTAAATAAAGCCTAAATAAATAAAGCCTGTAAGTGTAATGGGTGGTAACTGTTTTGAAACCTACAACATATCATCAAAAACAGATTATTACTATTCCTAGAAATGCTACTCACTGTACTTTTCTCTCATTTTTTATACCTATAAATGTAACATCTTCTGGATTGAATCCTGGTACTGTGACAATCAAGTATTTTTTGTAGGAAATATGTTATTGTCTAATATTCATCAGCCTTCTGAGCTAGGTTCTTATGTGTAACTCTAAAGTCATGGAATTTTACCTAAATGCATTTCTCAGATTCATTTATAACTGATTAGGAAAGCAGTTGGAAAGTGCAGCTGTTCTCTTAACTACCCAGATACTTTGGCATAGGTATTATTTCTCTGTGCTTCAGTTTCCTTGCCTGTTAATCTCTGAGTTGGACTGGATAATCTCCAAAGACTCAGCATGAAACTCTGATTTTCAGTTCTTTTTCCAACTTTTGAAATAGTTTTGAAAACTTTACTACTTTTTCAGAGCTATTATATATCTTTCTACCTTACTTATTTGATGCAATGGATTCTTCACCATTTAGAGAGAGAGTGTCATGAAGCTTCACAAATTAGCACTTCAGCATTGTAGAGTCGAATCGTAGCTGGTGTGCTATTGCATAGATATGCTATGTCTTCATCATACACATTTTCAGTTGATTCGATATTTGCTAAAAGTGGGCAATTTAAATTACTACCTGCAATTGAATTCTTGTAGATTTTTAGTTTTTAATCTTGAAAGCAGTTAGTATGCATTTAAATGAAACCAGGAATTGGTATACAGTGTGTTAAAAGAAAAACTTCAGCTGAATTAAATTTAATGGAGTTTAACTGAGCAATGAATGATTTATGAATCAGGCAGCATTCTGAGTCAGAGTAGGCTCAGACTCCAGCACAGCCACATGGTGGAAGAAGATTTATAGACAGAAAAAGGAAAGTGACATTGAGAAAACAGAAGTGAGGTACAGAAACAGCTGGATTGGTTACAGGTTGGTGTTTGCCTTATTTGAACAAGGTTTGAATAGTTGGCTACATTTGATTGGCCAAAACTTGATGACTGGCACAAGTGTAGGCTATGGTCTGTTTACACCTCCACTTCTTATAGTTCACGATTTACAGAGAAACCTTTAGGCTGAACTTAAAATATGTAAGGAGGCAGGTTCAGGCTAAACTTGACTTAACAAGTATAATTTACATTTTTAGTTTTTAGGTATTCTTTATAGTCTATGGATACTCTTTGCAAAGTTAACATAGCAGTTTTTAGATTCTTTCATAATCCATTTTAGATTGTAACAGCTACACAGAATTTGGTTGTGCTAATGTGTGTAGAAAATTTACAAAAAATAGGTAAGGAAGAAGACTTGCAAAATTATTAAGTTAGGTGATCTAGATCCAGATCTTTGGGAATGAAGCCTAATCAAAGACAGAGTTAAATTTATGTTATATAATGAGAAGGAGAGAAAATTTTACCTCTCAAAAGCATTACTGTATTCTTAATGGCTAAGTTTCCCAAGAAATTTCTCTATACCAAGTTATTTTATTAACTACTTATCTGTCTTTTATCCTGATTACCTCAATTTGGGATATTTCACTTTTTAAGGGCTTTAGCAACTTTCTTTTGTTCTGAAAAGTCATTTTAAAAGTTTTTGTGTTTCTTTCCTACTTCAGTGCATTTGGCATCATTCTGCAGTTTCTTTGGCTTCTCTGACATATGATTACTCTTCAGGTTAATTTTTCTCTTCTTTAGAAGTTACTTGTGCCACCCCTATTTGAACTCTGATGCCTGGATAGGAACTGCCTGGGAGCTCATCACATTAAGCTTTATGCAAATATGTGAGGCAACCTTGCTCAGATCCTTAGGTTGTTTACTGCCCCCCACCCCCCGCAAAGAGGCTTTCTTGCTGCTACAGAAAAGGTTAAAAAAAAAAATCTGTCTGGGCAGTTACCTATCAAAGGGAATTGTAAGCAAAAGCCAAATGAATGCATGAAGGTAAAATGGACCTTAATCTATTTTAAAAATTAGGACCAGAAAAAAGATTGCTTCACAGATCTCTAGCATAGTTCACCCAAAAAGCTGTCTTGGAATAGAAAGTTATAACATTCCAAGGTACCAACAAAGTAGCAGAATGCAGCATAAAAATAGCTGAGGTCACCAGAAATGGGAGGCAGTAAACCATTATAATATGATATAAAACAGCCATTATTGCTCTTTAAAGGACTCATTAAGGCGTATTTTTCTGTTTCAGTAATGTCCTGTGCCTTCATGCTATAGGTCGTCTTCCTCTCTACTCTCTCACATTTTCCCTCATTTTTTAGTTCCAAAGCCACCTGATTGTAATCTCATCTCCTAAAGTACCATTACTCGAATACTATTGTAATAATGGCCTCTATCCCTGAATATCTACTACTTATCAGGCACTGTTCTTGGTGCTCTCACATGTTCTCATCTTGATCACAAGATCAGTATTATTATCTCTACTTAATAGATGAGGCAGTTAAGTAATCATTGGCTCAGGGTTGCATAACTGGAAATTCTGCAACATGAATTTGAACACAGGCTATTCTACTTGGAGTTAGGACTTCTAAATTTCACTTTATTATAATGCACTCTTATGTCCTTTGTACTCTTTCAGGTTTATTGCTCTGTAGAATTATTAAAATACTGTTTTCTTTATCACTTCCTTATTCAAAAATGTAGCTTTACTATGCTGTGTTTACGTAGTTGGAAATTCAGCATTCAAAGCTTTTTCCAGCCTTGCTCCACCTTTTCTTCTGTCCCACTGTCCTGCTCCCAGCTGGCAGTAATTCATGGAATTGTCTTTTCATTCTGATTAATGATTACCATGTTATGCTGCACTCTTGAAATACCCATTGCTTTCTGTGCTTCTGTTTTGATTACCTTTTCCACTGACGTTCCATGTTCCTCCTCTCCTGAAAATACTTGCTCAAACCCTCTGTCATTAACCCAGTTGACTACTACTAATACATGACATTCCCTCAGCCCTTATACTTTCTTTGTCTTTGCATTGCTGTGGGTTTTCTCTTTGGGTTCTTGCAGTTATGGTGTTTTATTGTGTTATAAAGAAATATTTTAAAGTCTATATTTTAATCAGATGAAAAGCTGATAGTGTGGTTATACATAATAACTGAAATGTCAATATTTTATATCAACGTAAAAGAATGACAGTCTTTCTTTTGGAAAAAAATTGGTACTTTTACAAAATCACATTCTTATCTTAAAAACCAATGGGCTGAAACGAAGCAACTCCCCATCCACAGATAGGTAGAATATAATTCACTTTGCTTAAAAACTATTCTCATATGTATGAAGTATATGAAGCATGTGAAGAAATTTGAAATGTGAATATGTTGAAGCATGTCATTTACCTCTGGGATGTAATTATTTCCCCTTTCCTCACCTCTTTTTCAGTCCCCATGAAAGGCATAAGTTACATGGCAAACACAAGCTTGTTCTAAAACCTGAAGCAGCCCTTGGCACGTCTTCGAGATGAGAATTTGAGGGTGATTCTTGAAACTGTGTTAGTCAGTTTCAATCTTGTGTTTCTTTTTCCAGGTTTCCTGAAATGCAGTTTTTCCAACAAGAAAATGTGAGAAAAATTCTTACAGATGTTCTTTTCTGTTATGCTAGAGAAAACGAGCAGTTGCTTTATAAACAGGTAATGAAAATATCTTACAGGTGGCATCCATTGACTCAGATTTTTCTATAAAGCTTGACAAATGATAGAGCAATAATGTAGCCTTTATTGTATCCAAAGTTGTATCATAATGCTAAAGCAATCAGAGAGCTGCTTGTCAGCTGCATGGTGAGAAAAGTAAGCTCATTGAAGCACATATGCTGCTTCCCCATTTTAAGACATTCCACCAAATTGTCTTCTATAAGGTGTTCAATCTTTGCTTTCAACTTTTGGGAGCTTGTTTATAAACAGCATCTTTGAAGGCAATCTAGTAATAAAGCTTCAGAGTGGTATGTATAAATATTATTTTTAAGGATAGCATTTATAAATATAGGACAAGTCATGTAAAAAATAATCAAGAGAACTTCAGAAAGTTTCATTTTTTTGAAATCCATTTTTACTTTCTTTGTGATCCTGTTATTTGACTCATCTCATTACTAAAGAAAGATGATTATTGGATTGTTTTATTTTATTGAAATATAAATTATTTAATACATACAGATGTATTTACATTTTTTGACTTTGTGGTGTTCTAATAAAAATATACACAATTGGATATTTTTATGTATTTCTCCAAATGCAAATTAAGTGAGAATTCAAGCTAATTTTTAAATTCTCTAGTAATCAAAAGCTATAATGTGTATCTAATTCAGTATCACTGAACTTAAATTTAAATAATAGAAAACACTTATGGTAAAAGCAATGTGTTTAATTTGAAATAAACTAGATTTAATGATAGTAAAACATATCAGACTACAAATATACTAAGTACATTTTTAATTATTGTGTATTTATAGAATACCCAAGGGAACTAATTTTATCTTATTTTTAATAGTAGTAATATTTTTCTGTATTACCTGCTGACAATAGCTTATTAGAATTGGAAATGAAAAATATATTGCATTTATAGGGCAACCAAAAACTATAAAATGTCTAGAAAAAAATTAATAAAGATACAAAGCTATATGAAGAAAACTATAGTCCAAGTACAGTGGCTTACACCTATAATCCCAGCACTTTGTAGGGGTGAGGCAAGCTGATTGCCTGAGCCCAGAAGTTTGAAACCAGCCTGGGCAACATGGTGAAATCCTGTCTCTACAAAAAAAAAAGAAAGCCCACCAAATTAGCTGGGCATGGTGGTATGCATGTCTAGTCCCATATACTTGGGAAACTGAGGTGGGAGGATCCCTTGAGCCCAGGAATTTGAGGCTACAGTGAGCTGTGATTGATTCACTGCACTCTCGCCTGGGTGAAAGAGTGAGATCTGTCTCAAAAAAAAAAAAAAAAAAGAGAGAGAAAAGAAGACTATAAATGTTATTAAAGGATATACAGCAAGAATTGAATAAATAGAAAAATGATAGCCATGTTTTTGGATGAGAAGACTTTAAGTAAAAATATTACTTCTTTGCAAATTAAATGTTTAAATGGGTTGTCATTCCAGTGATAACCTGAGTGAGATATGTGTTTTTTTAAAAAACTGGATATACTTATTTTAAATTTAGTGCCTAAAAATGTTCCAGTTATTTTAAAGGGCATAATATAATTTAGGGATTAAAAGCACTGGGTGTAAATTCCTTTGTTTGAATCTCAGCTTTCTCGTTTACTAACTTCACAATCTTAGACAGTTTACTTAATTTTTTTAATCTTTAGTTTTTTATCTGTAAGATGAGGACAATAATAGTAATTACTTTATAGAGTTAACATTTGGTGCCAAGCAAAGGTTCATGTTCGTAGCTGTGGTTATTTTTATTATCATTATACTAATTATTAAATATGTTGGAATTGCCACAGAATTTGAGGGAAAGGGAGAATGGCAACAGTAGATATTAAAACTTCAAAGGTTCTGTGATCAAACTAATGTGATAATATTATGTGACTTGACCATTGCTCAGTGAAACAGTCTAGAAACAGGTTCAATTATATATGGTATCTGAATATGGTAAAATGGGGGAAAGGATATTGACTTGCTATATTTGGCTTTCCATTTGGAAAAATGATTAAATTACATTTATTGGAGAATAAATTCCAGATGATGTAAAAATATAAATATAAAAACTAAAAGTATATAAAAATACTAGAAGAGTATTTAGGAGAAAATTTGTGTAATCTCAGACTAAGAAAGGCCCTTGCAAGAAAGGTAGGCTCATGTACAAGTCGGATAAAAAGTCAAAAGACTAAAAACAAACCCAAAAAGGAGACTGGGAAAAAAAAATATTAGTGTGGAATTCTTTTGGACACAAATAGCAGAAGACCTCATTCAAAATGGCTTAAACTATAAGCAGGTTGTTAACACACTTCACATGAAGTCTGGGATAAATGGTTCTGCCACATTAGTTCAGTAGCTTAAATCTTTATCAAAGGTTCCAGGATTTTGTTTTTCTGCTCTCTTTTCATTATATTGGCTTTTGTTGTGAACCTTATCTCTTTCTTATTTCCTCTTCTCTTTTAAATACTTGAAAATACCCCACAGTAAAAGACTTGATGATAGTGAATCAAATCAGGATAAAGTTATCCCAAATTACACATCTGTTTTCTTATTTTTCTTTAGAGAAAGAAAAAATAGATTAAGAAAGTCTTATAATAATGGAAACAAGTTCTGTGGACAAGGCACAAAAAACATAATAACTGCATTCCATCCACCATTTGTGATGGATGTGGCCCACTGCATTTGTATGGAAGACTGCACAGGAATATGGAAGATCAGATTCTTGATCTATTTGACAAAAACCTATCAATTACTGAATAAGAAAATATTATTAGCTTACTCCTGGGTGTCATTTTAAAAGACTTAATTACTCCCTGTTTAAAATCTTACAGATTTTTTACAGAGAAATAATACCTTGCTATAGAAGGACTGAATATTTAGCCAGATCAAATTTAAGAAAAAACCTTAAGTTTCATCACAAGCTGTTAAAGCTCTTATTTTGTACTAGGTGACACCCCGTTTAACATCGACCATATTGTTAATAGTTATGGGATTTTATTGAATTAATGAGACTGTTATCATGTAGTAGAATGTCTTGCTGAGTTAATTGAAATTGCAGAGATTATATAAATGGTATTAATGAACTTTGACTGCCTGATGCCTTAGCTTTAATAAAGACTGCTTGGTGGGCTAAATGAACACAGGCAGATAAAAGAACAGGTTCAATTTTGTGAACCTACAGGCTGTTGATGAAGAAAACTTTGTTACCTTTATTTTCAACTGGCATGAGTTTGGAGTGCAGTGACTACTAAAAATCTAGCAGAGATAAAAGCTTTTAAGCAGGCAGAAATGCTGACAATATAGGTGGAAGCAAAATATACATTTTGGGAACCAGATGCATACTGTTAATACCTAATTTTTTTTATTATGCTTTATCAAATTTATAGCATATTGAATTCATGATTATTTCTGGTATTTCTCTTTTCTTTTAAAGATGTATATGTAATTGCCATTTGTAAAGCAGGTTTTACTAATCTAGAATTGTTAGCAAAATCAAAAATCTCTTTTAGGTATTTGAAAAAAAAATCCCTAGTTTAGATGAAAGTCAAAATTGAACTTGTATAATAGTTTTAGTGGTATTCAGAAGACTCTTAATTTCCATCCTGCCAAGAACACCTTTATTTATTGATTTGAAATATGATTTAATGCTATTTTTTTAATATTGTTTTTACTCTGTGGATATATTAAGTGGTAGATATTTCCTTCATTTAGTCAACATGTAGTGAGTACCTTCTTTGTGCTGGGCCTGTGGTAGGATCTAGATGTGTGTATACATACACACATGCACACGCACACACACATACTCACACTCACCCTCACAGTTGTACAGTGTCCATTCTTACCTGTGGTACAGTACATCCTTAGGGCAAACAGTAGTTCACCATTACCTGCAGTTTCACTGTATGAGGTTTCAGTTTCCTGTGGCCAACCAGCATCCAAAAATAGTTGAATATAGTACAGTAATTTGAGAGAGAGACCACAATCACATAATATTGTTACACTGCATTGTTATAATCGTTCTATTCTTACTATTAATTGTTGTTAATCTTAGTTGTTAAAATTAATCTTATAAAGATTAACTTATAATCTTTAAATCATAATCTTAATACCTTTGTCATACACGTGTATGTAAAAAAACAGCCTAGTTTATGTAGTTTTCACTACTATTTACAGTTTTAGGCATCAACTGGGAAGTTTTAGAATATGTCTCCTGCACATAATGGGGGACTACTCTACAGTCATTTCTGTGCTCATTTTATTATTTTGTTCCTCTGTCTCTAGACTACAAGCTCCATCAAAATTAGGAACTTGCCCACTTCATTCACTTTTGTGTCACAGTAAATATAGGCATTTATAATTTTTGCAATAAGTGAATGATTAATGATGTTTGAACAAATGTAGAATCTAGACAGAGCAGTGTCAGAGAAACTAGAGGAAAGAGAACATTTACAGTTCTGAAGATGTCTTTAGACGAGAACTCTTTCTTATAAGCTATAACTTATTATAAAATATATTGTGGGTGAAAACACTCTTTCAAAAGGTCATCACCACTGACAGCAAAGAAAGAAAACCTCATGATAAACCTAATAAGAACTATACAGTTTTGCAAATTTTGGGATTAGAAAATCTGATGTTCTTAAAAATATTCTCCTCAAGTTGATTTTAATGCAATACCAGTAAAAATTTTAATGCTTTGTTTACCATTTTGTGTAACCTAAATGATAATGTAACAGCCTGGAGTAAAAAAAATATAACAGTCAAGATGAATTTGAGGGAAAAAAAGGAGCAGAAAATAGAAAATAGTAGAATATTTTCAAGGTCAAATCTTTATAATGGCACAATTATTGTTAATAATTTACAAACCAATGGATTACAATAGAAGCCTGGAAAAAACATCAGCTAAATGTTCATTTTTTAACTAAGGATAGCATTTCAGAACTCTGGGGGAAGACGGGTTATTCAACTCATTGAAGATGGAATGATTATTCATTAAATTGATATAATTCTTTTGGAGAAAAAATACTTATTTTCATGGCAAAAATTAAAATTATATCAGTTGAGCAAAGAATTAACTGAAGGAAAAAAGGAAATTGTGTTCTTACCTGATCTCAACATGGGGAAGGTCTTTATAGTCATGAAAGCAGAATAGAAAACATGAAGGATGATTTATGGTATTGGCTAAAGTTTATAATGTGGGTATGATATAAGATAAATCATAGAAATTAAAAGTAAGACTAATGATAACCATGGTAAAATGTTTGTAACAAAAATTACAAAGGGTTAATATCTTTAATTGGTATAGAACTACTAGACATCACCAAGGAAAGGAAACACTTTATCAGGAGAAAATGGACAACTTATTAAGTAAACAGTCAATGAAACTTTGGGGTTCAGTCTTGCTAGCATTTAAATGAATTGTAACAATTTAACTGTGTAACATGACAAAATTTTTTTAAAACACTATGAATAAAGGTGAAGATGTGTGAGAGAGTGATTTATGTATTCTTCACTGAGGGAAGTCTTTCTGGAGACAGCTTCATGGTATACATCATACCAGACTTTAACACATATTTTTATCCCTTTACCTTGAAATTCTACTTCTAAGAACTTTAATCCTGAAGAAATCATCCGAAATAGGCAAAAAAATAGGCGAAATAGGCACTGCAAGGATATCTATTGGAGTTTTAAATTTATTTCTTACGTTTTGTTTTTTGGCTAGCCTCCCTCTCTCCCTTTATCTTTTTTTTTTTTAATTTTTGTTTTTGCTTTTCCATACTTTTTTTATTAATACAATTCTTATTTATTATTTTAATGGTTAAAATTATGGCACTTTGTTTTTGGACTAACTTGAGACTATTCCAAGAGAATAAACCCCTCATGATTTTTAAAGCAGAGTTAGCAATGTTTAATGTCATTTTTTTTTAGGTGTCTAACATGTTATCTGAAAGATTTTTTTTCAAGGTTTGTTTAATAAGGAGATGGTTATCCATAAAGACTGAAACAAGATGTGGTAATTTGTCCTAAATCACAAGTAAATTGTCAATGAATCTTATATTGTTTTGTAAAAATATAACTAAATCATTTTAATTCAAGGCTAGCAATAACTTATATGTGAAATCTAAAAATGTTAACTTGTATATTATCTTTGTGATAACAATTGGCTTTCTAAGAATAGTACAACACTACTAGACTGTGCAGAGGACTTTGTAACTGTCCATTGTAGGAAGTGTTCTCTGATTCTACCAGCAAAAGATTTATCTCCTCTGCTTTCACATTTTTATTTCCTCTAAAAGTGGTATTTTGTCTTGTCTTCTTAAAAAAGAGCATCTGTAGTTACTAGGCAAAAGGGAAGTAGTAATTTGCTCACTTTATGAGACAGGAAAGATTATAATCTATTTTAACTTGCTGAAACATGTTTTTTGACACTTAAGGGGGAAAGAAATCTCATTAGCAAAGGTAGCCATAATGTGGAATACCGTATGTCACCACTTTAATGGATCAGTAGTGGACTTTTATAGTACCCTTTTCAGCACAGCTTAGTAACTAATAATATACCTTTTTGTGTATATACCTATTCTTGGTGAAACCCAACATAAGGAGGAAAATAATGTTGATGAAATCGTTAAATAAATTAAAATTAACCTTATAGTTGAAGTAGACAGGAAAAACTTATGGTAGTTTTCTGATTAAACATGTTAAATCTTATTTTAACAAGTTTATTTTCTGTCATACCTTCTTAAGGTTGTTTCTTTTATTATCCAACATTTCTAGCTAGCTGACATCAGCGCTTCCTAAATCTACAGACATCCTAATTTTGAGCCATTATATAATGAAAACATTGGATGTAATTTCCTTAGGTCTACAGTTCTTAGTTGCCCTTCTTACTGAAGATCTTAACACTGTAGCTCATGATTATAATTTGCATAAAGGAAATTCATATTTATGAGTGCAGATCTTGAAGCAACTGACAGGTGCAAGGTTGTCTACCATGCCAATTTATTGTTTGTCATGTCATTTAAAAGGGAACTGCTCTCCATGTTTTAAAGAAGAATACCTGCTGTGGTTGAATTAGAATCAAATTCTAAAAGTAGATAAAAATCCCATCTTGTAGCTTTCCATTTTTATGTCTTTCTGTATAATGTGGAAATTTTGGTAGTGGGGATTGGTTTGAAGAAGTATTTAACTGAGGTTATACTGTCCAGTAATGGACTCTGAATATCCTCTCTTTATTTTTCTGTCTCTTTTATTTCAGGGCATGCATGAGCTGTTAGCACCTATAGTCTTTGTCCTTCATTGTGACCACCAAGCTTTTCTACATGCCAGTGAGTCTGCACAGCCCAGGCAAGTTTGTTTTTTTGTTTTGTTTTGTTTTTTTAATATAAGCTCCATCTGTTTTTTAGCCCCCACTGTAACCTTTGTTTTTAAAACCTGAAAATCTTTTCAGTGGAAGATACTTAGAAGTTGTATAGGTTGTAAACATTTGATTGTGTTTCATGTGGTTAATTGTTAATTCTACATAATAGTTGTAAGGCCAGTTTAGCTATGGGGCAAATTTGGAATCATAAATGTCTTTGAAAATTTTGATTCTTTATCAAAAGAAGACATAAAACGAATGGATCAAGAATTGAAAATTTTTGTATTAATCACAAAAGCGTTAATGATTGATAATATTCATATATATCATCCTCTAATGATCCATTTTTCACTCCAGGCTGAGTAAGACTTTATGAGATTATTTCTCCTCACCAGGTATGACTCAGCTTAATACACAAGTAAGGGAGAGCAGAGCCACACAAAAAACCTCAGTATGTAAATAAACAAGATTGCTTCTCACATTTTTAAGATATATTCATTTATTCTTTCCTGCAACTAACTTTTGTAATTGGATTTAACTTGGGCTAATTGTTAGAATTCACTTTTCTACCTTAAGAAACCCCAACTTACGGGCCTTCAGAAAATAATTTTGGAAATGTAGGACTCTAGGAATGTAAGGCTGTGTCCAAGAGTGTTCATCAGGCCAGCCCATCTGTATGCAGTAAACAGAAAACTTGAAGTTAACATTTCACATATCTGACTATAAGATCTTTATTAATCAAATATAGCCATCCATTTTACTGAGCATATGTTCAGGCCTTTGTTAAATTAACTTTTGTCTACTAGTTTATAGGTTAGTATTTTCAAGTTTCTTTGAAGCTTTGTTAATTTTACTGAGTTTTTTGATCTTGACAAGAGTATAACCAAATGTTAATTGCTTTCACTTCAGTTATTCTAAAATATAAACATGAAGTTAGTATTAAGATCCTGTTTTAATGCCAGTTTTTTTAAAAACGTGAATGTATGCTTCAGATTGGAGCTTTTTAAAAAATGCGCATGTAGAATATAATTTACAAGAAAGTATAGGTGATTGAAAATAGCTTTTAAATGAGTTGGACATGCTTCTTCAACTGATTCAGTCTGTAAAAAGTAAAATAAATGCTTAAGAGGTGTTCTCACTGATAAATTGATGTTAAAATGAAAATAAAAGTTAAAGAAAATAAATCAATGTTTTGATATTGCATATTTGACCAGTAACTGTATTTTTGTTGTTTTGGACAGGTGATAGATTGTGGATTGATTGATTATTCTAGATGAATCATAGTCAAGGAATATATTGTCACATTGTATATTTGTTATTTGGAATAATTAGATAGTTCATTGTGGCATAGACAAGGCAGCTAATTTGTTTTTGATCTTTATAGAAAGAAAGCATATAATTTGTTAATGGCATTGCTCTTATAAAAAGGCGAATTTTTTTTTTCATTTGCACATGATATGAAAGTTATCGGTGTAGAATAAGGGAAACTCTACATCTACTTTAATTATTTAAAAATTACACATTTTGATTGCTTGTATTGCTTTTTTAAGTGAGGAAATGAAAACTCTCTTGAACCCTGAGTATCTGGAACATGATGCCTAGTAAGTACAAAAACATTGTTTGTTTTATTTTTTTATACCATTGTTATTTTAATGAAAGTTTAACATAACATGTTACTTTGTTTTATTTTTAGTGCAATGTTCTCACAACTTATGGAAACTGCTGAACCTTGGTTTTCAACTTTTGAGCATGATGGTCAAAAGGTAAATCATACAGTACCGATCTTTTTAGTATATTCAATGGAGCAAATGCTTTCAGTAAATAACAAGATGTAACCAAAGTATAGTACATAGCCATTATTATTGCTATAACCAAATGAAATTACCTATGGAATAAGATTGAGCCTGGGGATCTAAGTATATTTCTAATCATACTGGCAGATACACAAAGGCAATATAAAATTTTCATATAAATGCATTATGTGTGTATATATTAAGCAGCATCAGTGCTTAGTTATAAAATTATTATAATCTTTCTCTTGCTACCCTAGTGAGTTGGTATACACATTGTTATGGAAATGCATAGGTGAAACCTGTATCAAATAGGTTGTTTTGCTTTTACCAGTGTGTTGCTATTGAATTCATGAATTTAACATCAATATCCTTTACTCTTAATTTCTCTTATTCTTAACTATATTTTTAATTTTTATATAATTCACAAAGCATAACATGGACCTATTAAACTTTTACAGGGTGAGGCAAACGTCCTTGCTCTCTAATTCCAAAACATTTTTTGGTCACCCAAAAAGGAAACTCCATGTCCATTACCAGTCGGTCTCCATTTCCCTATTCCTGCAGGCCCTGACATCACTAATATACTTTCTGGCTCTATGGACTTACTGATTCTGATATTTCATAATAAGTGGAATCATAACATACTGCCTTTTATGACTGACTCCTTTCACTTAGCATAATATTTTCAGTGTTCATGTTGTGGCATTTACCAGTATTTAATTTCTTTTTATGCCTGAATAATATTGCATTATATTAGATATACCACATTTTGTTTGTCCATACATCAGTCGATGGACATTTGGGCTATTTTCACTTTTGGCTATTGTGAATAACTTTGAACATTTATATACAAGATTTGTATGAACATGTTTTCATTTCTCTTATTGCATACCTGGGAGTGGAATTGCTGAGTTAACTATATTTTTAAACTAACCTACATGCTATCTTAGTGATCATTATGGTTGTCTCATTATATTACATAGTATTGGAAAAATCACAAATACTTCTGGCTATGGACACTGTTAAAGATATTTGGCATATTGTTTCTAGTATGTTTCATTTCTTTTGTATTGGTATAATTGATTGCATTCTGGTTAGAAATCGTTATTACTCAGTCACTTGATTCCAATTCTTAAAAAATGAAATAAGCAGTTGATATTTTTCATGCCTTTGGCCAGCTCAGAGGTTGGCATCCTACTGCCTGTAGGCCAAATTTGGCCTACCGTCTGTTTTTGTACATCTTAAGAGTTAAGAATGGTTTTTACATTTTTAAATGGTTAGAAAACTATCAAAAGATGAATAGTATTTTGTAACGTGAAAAAAATATGAAATTTAAGTTTCCATGCCCTTAAATAAAATGTTTAGGAACCCAGCCATTTCTATGTGTTTTCTTGTCTGTGGCTGCATGGTCATTACAGTGGCAGAATTGCAGCACAGACTGTATGACTTGTAAAGCGTAAAATATTTACTCTCTGGCTCTTTACAGGGTAAGTTTGTTGACCCCTATACTAGGTAATAAAGTGTTTCTTCATATACCAACATATTATATTCTAAAAGGGTTGCTGAAGGTAAAAGCTACTGTATGCATATTTGGCAAACTATATTCTTGGAATGATAACCTTTTGTTCTTGGCAAGTGATGTGGTGAAGTCATAGACTTACATGAATGTCAAAATTTTGAGCAGAGTATTTGAACACATATAAACACTGATCATTTCTTATAGTGGTCATTTTGTATTTTTGTATTTTATAACTGAGTCACAGTATATGAGAAACTCAGTGACTAAACTGTGAGGGTTATCAGTTCTTAGTTTTACCTAATTGTATTGATATTACTGAGTCAGCTTTATAAAAGTGGCTAAGACAACACAAAGAAAGACATTGATTTTATCAAGGAATGTAATAGATGTGACTTTTGATCTTTCATGTTAATTACTTGCATATACGAATGAATAAATATGTTCCTAAAAAGCATTTCTAGTGAATCCCTTTATCATCATCCTGTTTTAATTCTTTCATGGTGCTATCACCTTTTTTTAAGAATGAATGGTAGGCAGAAAATAAGGCTCCTTGTTTAAACTGTCACGGATAAAGAATGACATTCATATATTTATTTCATATTTAAATAATACATGTTCAATTTTTCTGTTTTTAGGGGAGAGAAACACTGATGACTCCTATTCCCTTTGCTAGACCACAAGATTTAGGGCCAACAATTGCTATTGTTACTAAAGTCAACCAGATCCAGGATCATCTATTGAAGAAGCATGATATTGAGCTTTACATGCACTTAAACAGACTAGAAATTGCACCACAGATATATGGATTGTAAGTATTAAAATTTTGTTTGTTTTTTGGTGGGGTTTTTGTTTTTTTTTTTTTTTTGTGACAAAGTCTCAATCTTTCACCTATGCCAGAGTGCAGTGGTATGATCTTGGCTCACTGCAACCTCTGCCCCTTGGCCTCAAGTGAATCTCCCACCTCTGTCTACCAAGTAGCTGATACCACAGACACATGCCACCGCGCCCTGCTAAGTTTTATATTTTTGGTAGATGGGGTTTCACCATGTTGGCCGAGCTCCCTCTGAACTCCTGAGCTTGCCTCTGCCTCCCAAAGGGCTGGGATTACAGGTATGAGCCATTGCGCCTAGCCTAAAGTTTAAATTGCAATTACATCTAATTATATAGTAGTTTCTAGTGATATGTTAGTTTCTATGTGTCTCGGATCCTTAAAAGTGAAAATAGCAACTGTTCCAGCTCCATTTTATTTCACATCTCTTTTGTGTTTCTGTTTGCATGCTCAATGTTTATTACTTTCACCTGTGTATGGTATCTCATCTAATACTCCCTGTAATACCAACCCTGTAAATTGGATATTATTCCTCTATTAGAGATGAAGAAGCTGAGGCTCAGATTTAGTTTACATGTATTGCCCAGTGAAATCATAACTCAAAACCATAATTATTTAGGATTGGCTACATAATTTGCAGAGCCAAGTCCAAAAGAAAGATGTAGGGCCCTTTTGAAAAAATTAGTAAGAATTTCAAGCTGGTAACAGCAAATCATTAAACAGCTTTCTCAGATTACATTCCAAGAAGTTGCATGAGTCATACATGCATAGAGCTAGCCCCAAATCCTAACAATACTATTAAGATGTTCGTGTTCTTTTTATTATATCATCGTTTGCTCTACCCTGAGAGGTAGATTCCTGTAAGTAAGATAGATACCTCTCTCAGAGACCATTATGTATTTTCTTCAGCTATATAACTTCTGTAACATGTCATAGCAGAACAGGGAGATGGTCACTCCTTAGGGATGTGTGCATGTGTTCGTGTGTGTTTTCAGTGGCTTATAAAGTGGGTGTGCAAATTAGAAAAATACGATTTTAGTAAATATGAATTATCTATGTAGAGCTATAGACAAAAGCGTTCTTTATATTTAAATAATAGAACATTTATATCTAGTGCTAGGCAGTTTCTTGGTAGATATTTTATGTAAAGCTTAACTCTCCATTAGGCAGAACATGCAAAATTGAGACAGTTTTTTATTGAAGTGTACATAGTAGATGCTCAGTAAATGTGAATTTATTATTTGAATTGCAAAGCATCTCAAAAAAATCACCTAAAGCAGAGGCTGTTTATTTAACCCAGAAAAGAGAATAAATGAGTATGTTATTTATGTTCTCATTTTACACATTGTCTTTCACAAATAATAACTTTGAGCTGTTTCTCTTCTCAGAAAGCCCTGAACTGTAACTGAAGAACTCTGCTTTTCTGTTTTAATGCTGCCTGTTTTCCTTTCTGTTATCTTGACTTCATCATTGAGAGCAGCTTCATTATTCCCAGTGGAAATGAGAAAATTGCATGAGACATGTGGTATTGGGAGCAATGCAGGTTATTAATGAATTGCTATGCACACTTTAATATGTTTGTGATTAGACATAAAAATTTATTTTGAAATAGCTAGTAATAAGGTCCGGAGTTAAATTTTATATTCCTCTCCACTGTACAGTCAAAGAATTGATATACTCAAATACAAAAGCACATTTTACACCCTCAGAAATTTCTTGCTAAGGTCCAGAAATTGGTTTTAAATATTAGGGAAAGAAATTGATGTTGAACATCTTTATCATTTCTTTGAAATGCTTTATAATTTTTTTGCCTTTTTGCCAAAACTGTTGCTTTATGTTGCAGTGGTGATGGTATAGGCTTGGGTGCAATCGTTTATAACCAGGGTGTTTCTGTTTTATTTTCAGGCGTTAGTTTCCTTCAGTTAGTTTCAGGGGTTAGTTTTACCTTTATCATAATAATTTATAGAATTGCTTTGACATCTTGATCAGTACCTTCCCATTAAAATTACATGATCCATGGCATAATTGCTCTTAATCTTTCCAACCTTATCAGCAATACCGAAAATACCAGGACTTAATAATAATCATAGTTGCCTCATTTAGCTCAATTTTTTTTTTTTTTTGGGACAGAGTTTCGCTCTTGTTACCCTGGCTGGAGTGCAATGGCGTGATCTCGGCTCACCGCAACCTCCGCCTCCTGGGTTCAGGCAATTCTCCTGCCTCAGCCTCCTGAGTAGCTGGGATTACAGGCACGCGCCACCATGCCCAGCTGTTTTTTCGTATTTTTAGTAGAGACGGGGTTTCACCATGTTGACCAGGATGGTCTTGGATCTCTTGACCTCGTGATCCACCCGCCTCGGCCTCCCAAAGTGCTGGGATTACAGGCGTGAGCCACTGTGCCCGGCCTAGCTCATTATTTTTAATAGAATCGCATTAATATTATTTTTTTAAATATGTATTTTTTAATCTTTGAAGGATAGATCACTCATGGTCTTAGTTGGCCCGTATTACATTTTATAGTGCAAGGATTGTATTTACCTATTTCACATATTAATTTGGTTTTACTACTTTTTTTGGAGCACATGAAAGGCCAAAGTGTTTTAATTTTCTTATATCCCTAAGCTGTACTGCCATCTGTACTAACTATCTGTATATTTTCTGTTAATGACTGTTAGAAACCTTAGGTCAAAAAATACTATAAGCCAAGCATGGTAGCACATGCCTGTAATCCCACCCTACTCAGGAGTCTGAGGCAGGAGGATTGCTTGAGCCCAGGAGTTCAAGTCCAGCCTGGGCAACATAGCAAGACCCCCATCTCCAGTAATAACAATAACAATAATGATAATAATAATACTGCCATTAGAAGCATAGCCCCTGGAGTAAAACAGCCTTTGTTTTTTCATCTGGGAAATGGAAATTAAAAATAATGGTACCTGCTTCATAGGGTGCCTGTGAGAATGAAATCATAATATACAAAAAGCGTAGTGCTCAGTGTATAGTATACATTTAATATATGTTTTGACATGTTTTTATTATCAGTATTTGTCATTACCATTACTTAATTAGAATATCATGGCTATGTGAATAAGATGTCCTGTGTAAATCATTGGCCCTTCCAACTCTGACTTTCTTTTTTCTTTTCCCTAAAGTCTATGTACTTCTCTTACCTGGAAACTTAAAATAACTGTCTTTTGGACCAGTGCTTTCTAAAGTGATGCTATAGAAGTTGGGAGTACATTTTTATAAATGATCATATAGTTTGGCACAGTAATCTTATGTTCTAGAATTTAATAAATACTGTAGTTTTGTATTTCATAGAAATGAATTAAAATATCTTGTTCTGATTCACACAAATACATTAATCCAATTAATTGCTGTGCTGTTTATGTCTATTGTAAGAAAGTTGTTAATTGAGTTTTACATTCAAAATTAATACTTGAAAATATAGTCAGTGGTTTGAGTAAATATCACCAAGGGGCAGATGTAAAACAATCCATTTTTAGTTTATGAAACTGCTTTCTCAGATTACATAATAATTCATAGTTGTGTCATCTAAAGTGTGCTTCTACATGCCAGATATTTTATAGAATTTTGGTTTTCAAACAAAACAAATACTTTCTTGTAAAATAATTTAAGAAAATTATAATTTACAGTAAAAGTGAAAAATGTTTAAATTAAAAAATAGAAAATAAAAATAAAAGTAAACTATTAGAAATTATAGCAAAACTGTTAATAATGAATGAGTCAATGGCAAATGTTATCAGTACCAACAGCTCATATGGAAAGAGGAGTAAATCATAAATATATACTTATATGGGGGAAAAGTGTTAGTAAGATTAAATTAATCCCCATGTAGAGTCTAGATTCCTGATTCTAGTCAAAATTTTTAACAGTTGCATGGGGCATCAAATTACTTAAATCTAGTCTGTATTATGGTCATAATTGTCATTAAGAAAAATTTTGCAATTATTTTTAAAACCAGTTCTTCCAAGAGAATATATGTTAATATCTCCTAAGGTGGGAGATGTGCCATAAGTATCCACGTTTGCTACATTTTGCTACATTTTGCTAATACATGTACTTAACAAAATTAGAGTTAATGAATCAAGTATGAAAATACTAATTGCACTAAAATTGGGTAATCTTATTTTATATTGGATTATCTTAATATTACATAAATTGATGACATTTATCTTGACATATAAGTCCATATGAAATCTTGAATAGTATGTAATAGTTGCTTTATTTAATGTTATTTATATATTTAGCTGTATTATCTTCTGGATACTTAAACATTTTTTTGTTTGCAAATGTTAATTTACTGCCTGTATTTTAGGTTAAGTAAAATTAATCTGCAATTAAATGTTCAACATAAATGATTTTATAAAATAATATATCCTAAAGGTAACTTATACTGTGTTTTTCATTAATTTTATGAAAATTCCTTCTGTTGCACATAGAATGAAGTTTCTCTTACTATAATTCAAATAAACAATTAACATCTTTTTTTTTTTTTTTTTTTGAGCTGGAGTTTTGCTCTCTTGCCCAGGCTGGTGTGCGGTGGCACAATCTTGACTCACTGCAGCTTCTGCCTCCTGGGTTCAAGCAGTCCTCCTGCCTCAGCCATCTGAGTAGCTAAGATAATAGGTGCCTACCACCACACCTGACTAATTTTTGTATTTTCAGTAGAGATGGGTTTTCACTACGTTGGACAGGCTGGTTGTTCAAACTCCTGACCTCCAGTGATTTGCCCACCTGGGCTTCCCAAAGTGCTGAGATTACAGGTGTGAGCCACCGTGCCCAGCCTAATAAACATCTTGAGTTGTCTTTTGTTTGCCAATTATTGATTGGTATTGGACTTTAAAAAATCAGGTTCTATAAACCTGTTAATACATACTGACCAATTTCCAAAGTAAAATATTAACTGCATCATTTCCAGCTTTCCAAGGCAGTTTTTTAAAGTCATTTTTGTGCTATTTGTTAGTATGAGCGTAAGATTGTTTTGTGATTTTATCACTTGGGAATTATGTTTGTGCAAAAGCATCTAAAATATTTGTGTTATGATTCTATCACTGATCACACATCATGTTGTGAATTCAAAAGACTAAATTAGAGCAGATTTATATAGAGATTCAATACTACAATATTCTTTTTTTATAAAGAGACTAAAATTTAAGTTTAACAGTTTGGGTAAGTTAGAATAACTTTTATTATCACCTTTAAATATATTGAATCTGTAAATTTTTTGCTACATTTCATACTTTGATATAAATAGAGTACATAATAGGCATCTGTGGGATGTGCAATTAATGTCACTTTTGAGAAAAGACCCTCATAACACGCTTGGGCTTTCGCACTGTTAAATTATGAGCTCTTTACAACACTCATGGGATAAATTCCATATCCCCCAAATGCTTATTATATATCTTCCATGTCTATTTTCTATTATCTGGATTAGCAGTTGTTTTGCTGTGCAGTTTATTGTAATTTAATTGGGGAGATTCTTGGTTATTGATTAGTAATCTGCCAAATTTTTGATATAATTTTAAAATATGTCGTAGTATATTGGTTTTAACACATCACAGTGTAATTATGTTGAACGTCAAGTTTTTTAAAAATCTATATATGAAGTATAAACATATTGATAAAGTAACTCTCAGTCATCAGAAGTCAGTGTAATTATTCACCTTAAAAATTATCTCTCAACAGTTTAAGAACTTCCTAAACAATAGTTAATGATTGAGATATTACTTTATTTTCATTGAGCTTTATATCGTACATTAAACGTAATACATGAAATCTGAAGGATTAGAAAGTGATGATCCAATGATAGCTTGCTTTCATATACTGCTGAGTATTTTCCCATAATTATTTTTTTTCAGAAAGTTGGGGTTTTTCTCCTTCTACATGAAGAATTTTCACTGATTAAGAATTATGGGGAAGAATAATTAAATATTTGAAATAATGGCTCATTATTATATTTATTATTTCATAAGGGCTAGGCATTGTTCTAAAGGCTTTATCTTTTTTTTAATTTTTTAATTTTTTAATTTTTTTTTTTTTTTT
>NW_016107339.1:1809889-1816977 GCF_001604975.1 Cebus imitator | reverse complement strand
TGCAGTGGTACGATCTCAGCTCACTGCAGCCTCCACCTCCCAGGCTCAAGGGATCCTCCCACTTCAGCCTCCTGAGTAGCTGGGACCACAGGCACCTGGCACCATGCCCAGCTAATTTTTTGTGTTTTTGGTAAAGACAGGGTTTCACCATGTTTCCAAGTTAGTCTTGAATTCCTAAGCTCAGGTGATCTGCCTGCCTTGGCCTTCCAAAGTGCTGAGATTACAGGCATGAGCCACCAGACCTGGCCAAAAGCCTTTATCTTATTTAACCTAATAACCTATAGGAATGAGTATTTCTATTATCCCCATTTTGTTGATGAGGAAATGAAGGATTATAAAGGCTTATTTAAGTAGCTACCAAGAAGCTGAGCCAGGCTTTGAACTCTTGAGTTTATATTCACAGTTTAATTTGACTAAGACTGTAAGTATGGTAGAAAGCTGAGGCACCAAAGGATTTATGTGTCACGTTGGACCATGAGCCAAATTCAGCTTCACCAGACACCAAAGACTCAGGCTAGGAACAAGTCCCAGAATCAGAGGAGTCTTGTTAGTACTGATTAGAAACCAGCCTTTTAAGGAAGGAATAGAAAACCAAGGGCACTGGAGAACATGAGGTCCACAGCCATGCCCCAAATCAGCAGTAAATGAGCTCCAAATCTTTCATATAGATGTGCCAGCAGCATAAAATAATAAGCCGTAGTCTAAGGCTTAAATTTCCTTGTTGAAGTACAATTCTGGCCTTATTTAAGTCAGATTGCTAGATAAAAATATAAGGAAGCTTCGGGATGGGGATCTGCTACTTCAGTCTTAAACATGACCTACAAAGAAAGAGTTAATTGATGAAGTGGGAAAAACAACCTTTACTGGCAAAGTGACCATGTATTTTAGCATAGCGAAAGGGCAAGAAAGGTTGTGCTGAGTTACGCATAGACTTGCTTAGGAAAGGTACCGTCATCCATATGCCTTTCTAGATGAAAATATACTTTTCCCACCAAGAGGTGAACAAAAATCAATAATTCAAGCAAGAGGAAAGCTGAGTTACGCATACACTTGCTTAGGAAAGGTACCATCATCCACATTCCTTTCTAGATGAAAATATGCTTTTCCCACTGAGAGGTGAACAAAAATTAATAATTCAAGCAAGAGGACTACTGGAAAGCAATGTAACCACTAAGATACGATTAAGTCTAAATAACTGAACGCAATTGTCAAAAATAATCATGTCAATAGCAGTGAAAATAATTTAAATCATCATCTGTGTCTTAAATTTACTTAATTCTAGTGAATAAAGAGGGAAGGAAGTATAGACGTTTACATAATTCATCAGTACACATGAAATATAGATATTTCTAATCACTAAGTAAATGTTTTAAAAAAATGCTCATAAAAAGATGTCTATACAATAGAATTGTGATGATTAAATTAGAAAAACCATGTAGAGTACAATACCTGACACATTGTAAGCACTCAGTAAATGTTCATTGTTATTAATTTTTATGTGCTCAGTGCAAAATTCCTGGCTCATAATAAGACTCATAATAAGAAGTAGCAATAAGAATAACAAAAGAAAACAACAAGATTATTTACAAAGGAAGCATAAAAGAAGATGACAAAACTATCAAACATTAGTTATGGTACTATACATAAATGCTTTAAACTTACCTAATAAAAGGCAAAAATTCTTGACTGGCTTTAAAGATAATATCCAACTATATGCTTCTTGGAAGAGGCAGCTAAAATATAGGTAGCTTGGCAAAAGGATTACAGGGACAGCAACTGTAATATCAAGAGAATATACTTCAAAGTAAAAGCATTGAAAGAAATAGCGAATATCCTTATATATTCATAAAACATGCAATTCTTTGTAGACATGCAATAGCCTTGAATTATGGTATATAAAATCCATGACAGCAAGGAATTTGTCTGTCTTACTCATTAATATATCTCAAATGCCTCCCTAAACTGAACCTCACATGTAGTAAACATTTAGCAAATACTTTCTCAGTACATGAGTGGATGGATGAATGGAAAGGAAAGAAAAACAGAAAGAAAGATCACAAACCGGCAATACAAGGATCTGATTATTCAAAATACGATATGGTGAAAATTTTGCTGCTATTTTAAGAAACATCAAGTAATAAAAATGAAACAATTACAACTCTAAATAATTAGTAGAAAACATACATGGATAGCCTATCTTCCCGTGACGATAAATTTTGTAAGAGTATCAGTGAAAGACATTCTAGAGGGTAAGCTGGAAGTTTGACTATGTCAAAATTTTATTCCAGGGTTAGGGGTGGTGGTGCTACCTGATTCTTGTATTGTTCTTTGGTCTATTGAACTCTGTTAAATTAAGAACTAAAATCAGTCCAATAAAATTCAATGCCAATTTTTCCCTATGATTTTTAAATTGGTTTAAAAAATTTAACTTACAAAAATAATATAAATAATAAAATACAAATATTTATTTTTTATATGTAAAGAGTCCTAAATTTGGTAAGAAACTACTAATCCATTAAGTAGAAAAGTAGAATGAACCAAGAAATTATAGGGAAAAATTAACAATGGCGAGCACATATAGTGAAAATTTTCAGCTATTCAAACATTTAAGGAAACAGAAATTAGGTGGCTCCATGCTTATAATCCCAGCACTTGAGAGGTTGTGGTGGGAAGATATCTTGAAGCCAGGAGTTCGAGATCAGGCTGGACAAGGTTGCCAGACCCTGTCTCTACCAAAAAAAATTGGTAGAGAGAGACAGAGAAAGAAAAAATTAGCCAGGCACAGTGGTGTATACTTGTAGTTCCAACAACTTGGGAGTAGACCTTTTCTTTTAAAAATTAAAAAAAAAAAAAAGGAAAGATACAAATTAAGTAGCATAATATGATTTTCATTTAGATTGATAAAGATTAGAGAAAATTGTGCTCAATATTGCTATCATCATTTAGGAGGCATTTCTGACCAATTGGGTTCTTTAATTCTTACTTTTAAGCATATAAACATATTAAGTGCATCAGTAGAATAATAGTCTGTGTATAAATATGTTTATCACAGTGTTTTTTATGACATGAAATGAGAAATACATTTCCATTAATTGGGGAAATAATAATAGGGGAAATATGCCAAGAACATGGAAAAAAGAAAAGTAAAATAAACTCAAAAGCAGAAGGCAGGAAATAAGAAATACAAGTTGAAACTAATATAATTGACAACAATAATAGTAGAGAAAATAAATGAAATAAGCTGTTTCTTTGAAAAGGTCAGTTAAATTGACAGACACTAGCAGGACTGACAGGAAAAAAAAAGGGAGAAAGGAAATGAATATGGCTGTAAAAGGGGACAGGAACAATCCTTGTGGTAACAGAACATTTCTGTGTTTTAACTGTATCAGTGTCCATATCATGGTACTGACGTTGCACTATAGTTTTGCAGGATGTTATCATTGGGGGAAAGTACTGGGTACTGAGGAGCTCTTTGTATTATTTTTTACAACTGCATGTTAACATACAATTATCTGAAAATACAAAGTTTAATTAAAATAATGTCAGGGCCTTGTGCAGTGGCTCATGCCTATAATCCCAGCAGTTTGGGAGGCTGAGGTGGGCAAATCACTTGAGGCCAAGAGTTCAAGACAAGTCTGGCCAACATGGCAAAACCCTGACTTTATTAAACATACAAAAATTAGCCATGTTATGTGACACACGCCTGTAATCCCAGCTACTTGGAAGGCTGAGGCATGAGAATCTCTTAAACCCAGGAGGTGGAGGTTGCAGTGAGCCGAGATGGTGCCATTGCACTCCAGCCTAGACGACAGAGTGAGACTCAAAAAAGAAAAAAGAAAAAGTGTCCATCTATGTGTCTTACATCTTTTGCTCTTTTTGAATATATTGGGGTTATTTCTTGGTATTGAGTATTGTCAGTTTTTTTATGTATTCTGGATACAAGTCCATTGTCAGATTCAAGATTTGCATTTGCAGATGTCTCCCAATCTGAAACTTGTCATTTCATTTCTCATAAGTGTCTTTCACAGAGCAAACACTTAATTTTGTTGCAACCTAATTTATCAACTATTTCTTTAATGGAGATTGTTTTTGGTGTCACATATAAGAACTCTCCACCTAATCGAAGTTATACACATTATGTTTTATGTTTCATAGTTTTATATATTATATTTAGGTCTGTGATTTATTTTGACTTAATTTTTATTTAAAGCAAAAGGTATTGATCAACTTTTTTCTTCTTAAAATATGACTATCCAATTATTTCAGAACCATTTGTGGAAAGACTATCATTTCTCCATTGAATTGCGTTTACACCTTTGTTGAAGATCAGTTAGTTTTATCTGGCTACAAGTTTATCAATAAAATGGATCTTTTCAGAGAACCAGTTTTGGGTTTGATTAATTTTATCTCCCTCTCTCTTATTTCTTTTTTTCTATTTTTAGTGTCATTAGTTGCAGCTCTTATCCTTTTACTTACCTTGGGTTTATTTTCCTCTTTTTCAAGTTGTTTAAGGTAGGAGGAGCAACTTTAATATCAAGAGAATATACTTCAAAGTAAAAGTGTTGAAAGAAATAGAGAATATCCTTGTGTATTCATAAAACATTCAATTCTTCATAGACATATAATAGCCTTGAAGTTTGGTATGTAAAAATCCATGACTAAAGTCAAAAATCCAAAGATTATTGACTTCAGACCTTTCTGCTTTTTATATATGTTCTTATTGCTGTAAGTTACTTCCTAAGCGCTGGTTTAGTTTCATCCCTAAAATTTTGATTGGTATATTTTTATTTTTCTTCAGCTCAAGATATTTTAAATTTTTCTTTAAGGCTTCCTTTTTGTACCATGGGTTATTTAGATGTGTGTTACTTCATTTCCAAATATTGGGGGATTATTCAGATATATTTTAAAAATTTATTATTAAATTCCATTATGATCCAAGAACATGATTTTTGTATCATTTTTTAAAAGCCTGTTTTTTAGCCCTAAATATGGTGTAGCTTGATGCATATTTCTTGTGCACATGAAAAGATTGTTTATTCTACTGTTGCTGAATGGAATGTTCTATAAATGTCAGATCTAATTGGTTGATTATGTTGGCTAGGTCTTCAATATTTTTGCCTTTTTTCTGTTTGCTTGGTGTATCTCCAGCTATAATTGTAAATTTTTAAATTTCGGAATCTATGTGGGATTAATAATGAAACGTTCAATATTCTTACCCAATGCAAATAGCACAGTTAAAAAAAATATTTATGATAGGCAACTCAGCTTTTGCTTTCGTGTTTTTGTTTACTGGTTCTTTTCACACACGGGAAATATCATTCCAGCCACCTGAATAGTTACATAGAGACTTGATTGTGAACCTTTTAAATATAATGGACTTATGAGGTTTGAGAAGCCAGTAATTTCCAGTATAATCTTGGTATGCTGTAGCCAAGGGACTATCACATATATTTTTAGAAATGCAGTTTTTAACATAGACCAGGATGTCTCTTTTTGTTCCTTCCAAAAATGCTGCCCACAGTTTCAAATTTCTTTCAATTAAATGCCTTGTTTAACTGGTGTTTTGGAACCCAGTAAATATATGGGACTAATAAAAATAACAAAAAAATAAGTGATGACATATTTATTCAGCGTATTTGAATAGCTTTAATACTTCCAAAATACTTAGCTTCTAATGAGAAGTATTTACAATGAGTTTTAAAATCCTTCCAAATATATAACATAAAGAAATTTGTATCATTTTTAACTCTGCAACTGAAAATTTATTTTTAAATTTGTATTTATTAGAACAGTTCATTAAAGATTACCATGTGTAATATGGCTTCTAAATTTTTGTAAATAAGTGGTTAAATTCATAGTTTTAAAAATGTATATTTCTAAATAAGAATAACGGCTATTGAAACACAAAATATGCCAGATACCTGAGAAATATTGATGTGCTGAAAACTGATAGGCCAAAATAGTTCATAATAAACATACCCTTACCTCAGCTATATATGCCATTCCAGGTATATGTATAAAAAGGTACTAAAAATTATTTCTTTTGGTTGTATATCTTAAACAACACAACACTTTGCCAATCCCAGCATTAAAATCACTAACCAGATTTGATCAACTTCAGGTTATATAAACATTCTCTAAGAAAACCTGATAAGACTGTGACTTTACAGTTGTTGTGATTCTTAGAATGTAAGTATATAGGAAAAAAAAATGTTTAATATTACCCCAAAACTTTATAGTTACAAAATACCATCTAACAAGGGTCAGGAAAAATAAAACTTTCCCAGAAATATATTTAGTCACAGTCGTTTTTAAATCACAGTAAAACAAAGGAATGCCTTCTTTAAGCTATGTGGTTTAATAACAGTGATAATACTTTAAAACTGACATTGCTTTCGGTCTGTTAGCAGAATACATTCAGGTTGGAAGGAAAGTAATTTCTACCCTCCAATCAAAACTGTAGATTCTAAAGCTTGAAGCAGAATTTTTTCAGGACTTACTAGGAAATAGTAGTTAAACGTGGGTAAAAAGTCCTAAAGTTAATCTTTAATATTCAGATTTCTCTGCTTCATTTCTTTTCCTTGGATTTTTTTATTTCATGGGTCTCTGTTTTTCTATTCTCCAACTCTTTCAATAACCAAGTAACCCAGAGGCAAATTGAATATCTAGAGCTAATTGCTCTAATAAGCTCTTTTCTCTTGCCATATGGTAATTTATGTATGATATCATATTCCATTATTAAGTATACTTGGTAATTAAGCTAACAAGTATCACTTATACTAGTGCTTATACATTGTGTGTATTTGATAGGTCTGTGACCAGACTTAAGTTTCTACCCTCATTTTTGATCTTGAGAGACTACTTAATATGTATCAAACTTTTTATGGAAACAATGAGGACTTCAAACATGCCTGTAAAGGCAGCTTTTCTAGATAAGTGTCTCCTGACTAGCTTTTAAGATATTTGAGATCGGCCAGGCATGGTGGCTCACGCCTGTAATCCAAGCACTTTGGAGGCCAAGGCAGGCGGATCACCTGAGGTCGGAAGTTCAAGACCAGCCTGACCAACATGGTGAAACCCTGTCTTAA
>NW_016107339.1:1795496-1809419 GCF_001604975.1 Cebus imitator | reverse complement strand
TTTTATAGTTTAAAATAGATTTGTAACAATTTAAATGAAAAAATTTGTTATAATATAGTAAGTTTGGCATATATATGTATTTGGTTTCTAAAAATGTTTTTATTTTAATTTTACACCAATCATTGTTAGATATTTTGTATGATTTTTACAGATTTTTTATACCAGTGTACCACCTTCAAAGGTTCTGATTATAACTTAAATTGTAAATGGTATGTAAGGTTTAAAAAATCACAGGTTTAAAAATATTTTAATATTTTAATTAAAATTAAATATTGTACTACATGGAATTTGTTAGAGAAAATATACCTTTTAAAACATTTTAATTTAGAATTTATAATCATTTTAATAGATATAAACTCTAAGAGGCATCAGAAACAATAACAAAATGAGTAGGTCTGAGATAAAAAGAACGGGTTATAAGCTGAGAGACTGCACTATGCTAAGTAGATTCAGCTTTTATTAATGAGAACCTCTGACCTAATTATGTCATTGGGAGGGACCTAAACAATTAAAAATAGTGCCATTAAGGACAGTGAACATGGTGGAGACTATCAGAATTTAGCCCAGGCAGTGACACTGGAAATAACCAGAGATCTAGTTTCTCTAGCTAACCAGGTTCCAAGCATGAAGATGATAAATTTCTCCAACTGGAGTGGGTTGTGGGGGAAGGTACAGAGCTGCAAATATGTTTTAATGGACAGAATTTGATTCTGTTGTTGCTTGGTATATATTACAGGTTTAGTTAATTTGAATTACCAATTTGTAATTAATAGGATTTTGTTTTAAAACAAGAAATATGCAGAGAAATGTAATGTTTATAATGTATGTTTTCTATACCTATTCTTTCAGTTGCTGAACTCTTCATTCATTGCAACCAAGAATTTCATCTTGTCTCCTATTCAATTAAAAGTAACAGAAAAGTTAAGCTAAAATCAGATCAAGGGTACTGCCTTTATAGGTGCCATGTGGAGTTCTTATTTGCAAATCACTTAAAACAGTGCCTGTTGCATAGGAAATGCTTCCTACATATTTATTAAGTATATCTATTTAATGTGATGAATAATGTCACTTTCTCAAAGTGAAAATTAATCAGAAGAGGTTTTTTTTGTTTGTTTGGTTTTTTTTGTAGAGATGTCACTCCCCATATGCCAAATGCCTCTTACTCTGGTCTTACTCTGACTTAGGCCATCTGTAAGTAACTCCCTTTTCTCTACCTGTGTGACCTTTAGGTAGGAGGAGTGACTCTGCCTCTTGGTATTTATGACAACAGTGCCAACTCCTGTCATTTTTTTCATTTTTGACTTTTCACCCCCACTCTTTGTGGAAAATACAGTTTTAAAATGATAGTAAAAGTGATTAGTTATCTAATTATCCTTTTCAGTGGATTGTATTGCTGATGGCAGAGAGGAAGCACTTCCTTTCTCTGCAGTGCTGCCCAGATTGGTCTGACAGGCTTTGTCCTGACTCCACTCCACCACCTTGGCTTTCTGCCTGTGCGGTCCTTTATTGTTTTTTACCCCTCCTTCTTGTATCCTCTTCTTTACTTGCCCCTTACTACGTTCGCACCTCTGACCAATGCTTTCTACTGGTGGTGAGACATAATGCAGGAAGAGAAGCAAAAGGAAGAGAGGCAAAATAAAACATGGGAAGAGTTTTTTCAGGTTGGTAGCCATGCATTCAAATCATTTATTATGAATGTATATAGTCTTACTAGTTTTTTTTTAATCACGAAACAGTGATTATCTACCCCCAACCCCTATTTTTAAAAACTATTTAAAGATCTCTGAAGAAAGGTTTGATTTTCCTGTACCAAATCTATAGTCATAGGTCATCTTGCCTCCCAAGGTCTGCACTCTAGAAGAAAGTCCCAAGAGAATGGGAGACTAGCTCACCATACCCAGGATCTGCATTTCAGAACAAAAGGTGGTGTCTCCACAGCTACCTGATTGATCCCAGCCATTTTCTGACCCACATATGATTGGCCTCTTTGCCCGTGATTGCTGCCCACTCTGTTTTTGTTGGTCAGAAGTTTGGCTCTTCACCTAGATGTTCTTAGATTTCTAAGTTTTCACAATAATGGAAATTTAAGTAAGCTGATATATCTTTTAAAAATTTCTTCAGTTTATGCTTTTTTACCTGAATTCATTAATTTTATTTTAATGTTTTCCAGTTCAATGGTTCTTTAAAAATAGAACTGTTCATGTCATTATTGAGTGAGCAGATATTTAGTTAGCAGCTGCTAATATCAAGCATTATGTTTTGTGTTAGGATCACTTGGGTATTTGGATAACTATAGATTAGAGCAGAGAACAGTCTTCTTAGAAGGCTAGATAACACCTAGTAGAAAGAATTTTGGGGGCATGTCTTAAAGCAGCAAGTCTGAAAATTTGTCAAAAAGAGTTTGCAAAGTAGATGGTTTAGGATTAGGTGAGCATGCTATCACCCTGATATTTCAGCAAAAGCTCAATAGTTCCCAGCCATCAGAAATTTTATGGATTAGTATCCTTATTATGAATGACAGATTGGACTAGATGGCACATAAAGTCCCTTGCAACTTTTGTTTTTTTGGGATGGAGTCTTGCTCTGTCGCCAAACTGGAGTGCAATGGCATAATCTCGGCTCACTGCAACCTCCACCGCCTGGGCTCAAGCGATTCCCCTGCCTCAGCCTCCTGAGTAGCTGCGACTACAGGTGCACGCCACCACACCCGGCTAATTTTTTGTATTTTAGTAGAGATGGGGTTTCACCATGTGGGCCAGGATGATCTTGATCTTCTGACCTCGTGATCTGCCCGCCTCAGCTTCTCCAAGTGCTGGGATGAACAACTGTGCCCTGTTGTTTCTTGCAACTTTAAAGTTGCACATCTTTGAAAATAACACAATGACTAGCTTTGTTCCCATTAAAAAACCAAACCAAAAATTTTAACCAACAATACTCTTTTTGAAACCAACATATTGGTGCTTTTAATATTGAGAATGATTATGGTTTTTCTAAAGCATGCTTGCTGTAACAGTTACACATGTATTTTAATTTAGCATTATTACTCAAAATACTTCTGGAATTTTCTATCTGGAATTCCTTCATCACTAGCATAGGAGCCACATTAGAAACCTGTTTTATAGCAGTAAAATCAAACAAAGAACATTTTGACCTCGAAAAGTATTTCATAACCTTATTTCTCACATTGTTCATTTACTACATTTGGGTCTAATTAGAAGTGGTAGTTACTTGCATGAGTAAAACTCACTCTTAAAACGCAGTACTCAGCCTCTATAGGAAGTATTAAAAAACAAAAACAAAACCCTACCATGGCCTCTGAATGAATCATGTGTAAATTATGGTATATGTAAAAAAATAGTTTCATTACTTCCTTGTCACACATTCTGTATATTTTATCAAACTGGCTGTGATGAAAATTGATTTTAAATGTCATACAGCAAAATCAAAACAATATACTTGATATTTCTTGATGATGATGATTGTGTTCTTAAATATTACTTTAGAGTAAAACTTGTAGATTACCTAAAGAGGAAATCCAGGCTGAGATGGCTGTCCTTTCCTATGAGATACTAATTCACCCAGTGACGTACTTGAATGAATTTTCTGAGTTTTGTTTTCTGCTTGGAACTATTTTAATTGGCCATAGCCTCCTGAGAGTTAGTGTTCATTCTTAAAAACAATTGGGAGCATACAGGAGTCTTGAGAGTGCCATAAATAGAACAGTACATTTGAAGGACCCTGGAAATGGATAGGGTAGCACCCTGAGCTACTGTAGCAGCCATAAAAATAGCTGAGCCAGTAAGCTGCCATACCTTCTTTTGAACATAAGGTAGAAGTTAAAGGATCTGGGAGACAATTTGCTAGAGTTCTATAAAAACCTTGGCTTATAAGAAAACAACGAAATGGAAAAATGGTAAAGGGAGTGAAATGATCCCATCCCTTGGATTGCAAACTATAGTCCAGTTGGCCAGATTTGGATTTTCAGCTATTGCCCAGCTGGTGAATAGTTCAAAACTATTTTAGGTCATGTGATCCCATTGTAGCCAATTGGGTGGTTTGGCAGGCAACAACAAATGTCTATTCTCACAAATTATATGCATACTGAATTTGTCCATGTGCATTCTCTGCTTGCCTATATTGGTGAAAACACATCCACATGGATGGATAAATTGTGTGTATAAGTTCATACCTGTATATTTATACACAGTAATTACGTACTTTGATTTCTTCTAGGAGAGAGAATGATAGGAATAATCTAGTTAAATCAGTTTCTATGGGGATTTTTTTTTTACTCCTTTTTCATATTTCCTCTGGTTGTAAAAATTACAGTGATTACACATCATAAAGCCTATCTGTAATAAAACGCATCAGCTGGCCAAGGTTTTCATCGCTCACTCAATAATCCATTAATACAGCAACGCTGCCCAGGCATCTTTATAATACCAACTCGGAGGTAATTTTAAACAGCTAGACCAGCTGGTATTTAACAGCAGCTGCTGGAGACGCCACAAATATACTCAATAGCTGACATCTTTATTTGCAGTTTTTCAAGGGGAGAAGAGCTTCTCCTGTGGTTACTTATATTAAGCATTTAAAAGAAGGTGTAAAGTATACAGGGGTTTATACCTAAATGAGAAGGGGAAAGGGATTAATGATAAAACAAAAGTGATAAATTCTATCAGAAGGAGAGGTTTGTAATTGAAGAAACTCCACAAATGGGTAAGAATATGTTGCCTTGGGTGAACTTCAGACCTTTTTTCCAGTTACATTTACACTGATCGTGCATATCGCTAGCAGTAAACATGTAGTTCGCTGTGTAGCATCCTTATATCCTTTTGTATTAGATTTGTAGTATCCCTTACTACATAAGGCTGTGAAAAATACTTGAGTCGGTGAAAGAGTAATGTGCTCATGTGTGTGTATTCTGTCTCAGCCACTACATACTATGTTTTGTTTTATGCAAATATTTTGTTAATGTTCAATTTTGATATTTTAGATGAAAAACCATCAATATGTACTATCTAATAGAAAATGTGGAATGCTATTTTGCATTGTTGTATATGAGCATATGTGGGGGAAACAAGCATAGGCAACATGAAGTTAACAGTCACAAACCCATTATAAATAAAAATTTAATTACACTTGGGGGAGCTTGGCTTACAAAGCACAGAAATCCGTAATGGAGCTTGCTGGTAATAAATGCCTGATCTGTTTGCTAAACTCTACTGTTTCCGTTCCTCTTCTCATCATCTTATATAAAATACTTTGACATCTCCACTGATTAGAAATTATTAAACAGAGCTGACTTTCTGATTTGTAAAATGTGTTTTCTCTTAGGATAAGAATCTTAACCTTTGGCTTAATAAGAAAAACAAAAGAGTAAAGAAGGAAAAGATATAATAAGAAAAGCAAGGTTTTTCAAGATAGTTACTTAGTCCATATTTATAGATGATGGTTTTGCATTCAGATAGCTGTACATTGAAATATAATAGGGATGTAAATGTCTGGTACTTATGCAAATGGTGATTTACAATTTCAGTAGATAATATCTTTTGTCATTTTCCCTAATACAGATTTTTAAATTAAATATAAAAAGTGTATTGTAAAGCAGTAAATTATTAAAAAGTAAACCAGTGGAGTTATGGACCTTATACTCATGCTGTAGAAATATGTTCATTATTTCTGACTCTTGTAGAGCAATCATAACCTTTCTTATGTTAATAGTTTTAGCTGGGAAATGAAACATTACAAACCCATAGAAGAGTAAAATGTGTTATTGTTTAAGTGTACTTCTAAATCAAATTATCACAAGTTAACCGAATTCATTGTAATACCAAGTCTCTTGCAGGTAACTTCATTTATCAGTGCCATAGATTTTCTTTTCCCAGAGCCAAATAATGATCTGTCTGTGTTGGACTATGATTGAATACTTAAAATTAAAATGCAGTGACAGAGTGGATTACTGAGATAGCAATTTCAATTCAAAAATTACTTAGCAAGCATTTCTTTTTTTCTTTTACTATTTGTAGTGAAAACAGTGTGTTTAAGTTTGTTTAGTGTGCTTGACAACAGACAGTTTGATATATTGCTGGGCACAGCAGTAGGTTGGACTTGAGTGGTATTAGCTCTCAGTGTTTTGATTAATGGTAATTGTTTCGATGAAAAGGCATGTTTTACGTACAACTCATAATTCTGGAAAACAGGAGTCAACTTGTGAGATCCATAATTACTATTCTGAGTTAGCGTATAAAAGGGCAAGGAGAACCTGCTGGAGTAGCACGGTAGGGTTTTTTTTTTGTTTTTTTTTTTGCTTTTTGCTTTTTGCTTTGTATTGTAGTTAGAGATGGTTCTTTATGTCAGAATATAAATCATCTGTTATTTATCTTTTGTTCAATATTTGAAGTTGATTTATGACACATTTCTGCATCCCATAATTTAGTTTGAATCCTGTACCAAGGTAAAATTTCACCTGTCTCTACAGTCAACTCTGTAAAAGGAACCCAAAGCAAGTCTAGCGTGGGACAGAGTAAAGAACGTTAAATTAAAATATTAATAATATAGAAAGCAATTAAAAGGTGTATTTTAACACTTTAGAGATTTCTGTTGCCTTTTAAAGTAAAACATTTTACATATCATTAATGTATGCAACCTAGGGAAAAATAAAAGGTAGTTTTTATTCTCAGAAAATAAAAAATGCATTTAAATGCTAAGTTTCTCTCAGCTTAGAAACTGCCAGGAAAAGCTTCTTTTGGGGTGTAGTACTTTGTGGGATAGTGGTAAAAAAATGGATGCTGATGACCACCAGAGTGGGCATGTTAAGCAAGCGGTAACAGTTAATACAACAACAACAACCAAAATTGTACAATTAGCTTCAGCTCCATAAGTGTCTAATGAGCCATTTGTCAGTCTTTTGGTGAAATAATGCCCCAATAATATCTTTTATTCTAATATGTAGGCCTGTGTGCCTACATGAAATAGATGTATGTATACGTAGTTATCCAAAGTGCATAATGCTCTGCATTTAGGTTATTAATCTGTAGGAATTGGCTTTAAATGAGTGTCCTTACATTTAGCATCAACAAAGATTTTTTCTTTTAGATTATCTGGGTTCCTGGGGGTTGGTGCTTCTCTGTATGTCTTAGGTGTTTTTTTTTTTTTTTTTTTTTTTTTTTTTTTTTNTTTTTTTTTTTTTTTTTTTTGACTTATTTCTCTTTAGGTTAGAGGAAATGTTAAATTAAATAATCTGGTTGTTTGAGGTTTTTTGAGAAAAAAAAATTAAATTCAGAAGATGGTAGGAGAAAATGTCCCTACCATATTTAACCAACTTTGTTTTAAGATGAGAAATTTTGTAGGTAGGAGATAATGCTAGGGAATCTTTTTTTTTTTCCTTTCTTTTCTCTTGTTCTTTCCCCCTACTAAAAAAAAGTAGGTAATGTAGTTACATATAATCAGAATATTCCTTTTTTATTATTATACTTTAAGTTCTGGGATGTACATGCGCAGAACGTGCAGGTTGGTCACATAGGATACATGTGCCATGGTGGTTTGCCGCAACCGTCAACTTGTCATCTGCATTAGGTATTTTTCCTAGTGCTGTTCCTCCCTTTGCCGTCCATCCCCCCAACAGGCCCCCGTGTTTGATGTTCCCCTCCCTGTGTCCATATGTTCACATTGTTCAACACCCACTTGTGAGTGAGAACATGTAGTGTTTGGTTTTCTGTTCCTGTGTTAGTTTGCTGAGAATGATGGTTTCCAGCTTCTTCCATGTCCCTGCAAAGGACATGAACTCATCCTTTTTTATGGCTGCATAGTATTCCATGGTGTATATGTGCCACATTTTCTTTATCCATTCTAACATTGATGGGCATTTGGATTGATTCCAAGTCTTTGCTATTGTGAACAGTGCTGCAATAAACATAAGTATGTATATGTCTTTATAGTAGAATGATTTATAATCTTTTGCGTTATTTACCTAGTAATGGGATTGGTGGGTCAAATGCATGAACAGCAACCATGTTTATGAAACCAAGGTTGAAATCAGTATTTGCACTACAAGTCTCCCTACTTTTTTTTAAAGAAGCATAGAAATTTTGACTATTGAGTAAATATTTACCCATGAAATTTTGTGTGATATTTTAAAATAATATTCCTTCCCAATAATAGCAGGATGTTAGATTTATATTAATATTAGAGGTTTGGCCTGAATATTAGAACACATGTCTTGTGTAACATATATAAGCCATCTTCTATGCTTTTTGGGGATTGGGGATTCAGCAATTTGCAAAGCAGGAACTTGCAGTGTTACTACATGATTATATTTGAAAGTGCATGATTCTGTTTCATAGTAGCCTGCATTGAAATGCTGTTTGTCAGGGTGTTTATTCCAAGCAAAATTAAAGTTAATAAATGGTTGTCTAATCCACATCTAAGCCTTTGACATAAAAATATAGTTTAAAAAATTTCCTCATAACAACTGTGTGCCATTGTAGCATCTTTTATTGAAAGGAACTTTATTTAAGTAGCATAAACTTGTTGGATGGGCTTTAATTAAATGATGATTTGTTAATGCAAATGTGTAGCAAATGACTGGTAGTACATCTGTCTCTTCATCCACAGGCCATTACTGAGCAATGTTAGCACATGATTGTAAAAAGAGAAATCATTACATGTAGGTAGTACATATTCAATCCATTCTGACCTTATGTCTCTGGCAAAATAAAAAGTATGTAATGTAAATGATATTTAATCTGAATAACAAAAAAGCAGCTCTTTGACTCTGTGGCTCAAGCTGTTAGGTTAGGTGACTGCTGTTTGGAATTGATGGTTATTGGTGGCCCAGTGGGGAAAGGCTATCACTTTTATTCTTTGTCATTCCTCCCATGCATTTCTCTAACCCGCATTATATTTAAAGTTCTGTTTTCCTTTTTTTCTTTTCTCTTTTTTTTCTTTTCATTTTTTCTATCTTTTGGTGAGTAGTTTGTGGGATAGTGGTAAAAAAAAAAAAATGGGTGCTGATGACCACCAATGTAAGCATGTTAAGCAAGCAGTGACAATTAATACAATAACAACAAAAATTGTACAGTTAGCTTCAGCTCCATAAGTGTCTAATGAGCCATTTGTCAGTCTTTTGGTGAAACAAACTACTCTATCTTAATTCTCCACTCTTGCAGTAAATAAATAAAAGTTATGAGATACCCGGGCACCAATAAAATATAATTTATTTCATAGCATGACAGAACTCTTTACATATCTAAAATGAACATGTTATTTACAAATGACTTGTGATACTCATATAAACCATGGATCTGTATGCTAACTGCTTTCATTATGGAGATATGCATTTTTTTCCTGATTGTTTAATCATTTAAACATATCATTACTCCTAAAGGCATGTGAGTTAAAGTGACTCCTCTTGGTGCGATTAACTCATAAGGCCAAAAAGAACCTCAGAAATGAGCTCTTCTGCAGCTGAAGACATTAAGAATTTACTGGAAAGGACAAAACAATAATTTTCATTTGGGAACTTCTCAGCTCTCTCATGATTATCTTCCTGCCCTCATTTATTTTTAGGATCCCCAACCTCTAAAAAGTTTTTAAGCATCAATCAAACAGAACAATGCTTTAAGCTTCTCGTACTTGTATTTTGTACTAGGTAGAAATTTATAATCATCATACTGATTTAAAATGCATGGGAAATGAAAAGTATCATTCAAATGAAAAACCAGTTATTTAAAAAGTAGTAATTAGTTGTTTTAAACAGAAGAATCATACTCAGAACTGTTTTTTCAGAATAACATATGCCAGTGATTCTCAAGTGTCATCTCAGAACCAGCAGCACCAGCCATCACCTGAGAGCTTGTCAGAAATGGAGACTCTTCAGTCCCACCCATCTACTTAGCCAGAAATTGAGAGAGGGGACGAAGAATCTATGTTTTAACATGCCCTGAAAGTGATTCTAAGGCACAGTGAAGTTTGTGAACCACTGATAGACTAATTGAAGCAAAAACAAAATAATGTAGGACATTTATTCATTCCTCATGTATGTATAGAACCCCAAAGAAAACAGGTAGCTTTCTTTCAGTTTCAGATAGTACACTTAGAATGAAGAGAACAGGTTTCTTTTGGTGCCATCCAGGTGAATCTTTGAGGAAATAGGCAAGTATCTCTGATAGGAATAGGTCATATACTCTACAATGGCTAAAAAAGGATTATTAGAATTTAGTACATTTTGCCTCTAGCCTTTATGATTAACTACAGTGGCCAGTAGATTGACCCCATGAATGAAATTGAGTCTAAAGTGAAAAGTGGCAAGAGAAATCAGAAGAAAAAGACCGGAAGAATCTCATGAGAGGTAAATTAAAGCCAGTGATAATTATAGGCAGTTTTGTTTAAAAGGCATTTCTTAATCCCTTACTACTCAGACTTTAGTGCAAGGACCAGCAACACTGCGTCACCTGCAAAGTTGGTGGAAATGCAGAATCTCAGGTTCTGTATCAGGGTAGCCCATTGACAGTTCACATGTTACCAAGATGCCCGGCAGATTTGTATACACACTAAAAATGGAAAATCACTTGCTTACTATATTAGCAGGCAATGGATTTGCTCAAAGATTGATGCTAATGGCATATATTAAAGCAATGTCATACCTTTACATGAGGAATTCCATGGGGCTGTGATAGTTCCAAGGTGATTTTTAGCAAATACACAATGCTGTTGCAATTACAGGAGAAATTACTTGTCCAATTTAACTTATTTTGGAATAAATTAATTATGGAACTATTATATTTGATGAATGATTTTTAAATTTTACTTGTCTCTTCCTGAGGATTTAAAGTCTGAGATGATATTGTAAGTATGAAAGGGACTCCACCTAAGGGATCACTTTTTATTGTTGTTGTAGACATGGGGTCTTGCCCTGTCACCCAGGCTGGAGTGCAGTGGTGTGATCATAGGTTACTGTAGCCTCCAACTCCTGGACTCAAGGAATCCTATCAGGTTAGCTTTCCAAGTAGCTAGAATTACGGGGATGTGCCTCCACACCTGACTATTTTGTTTTGTTTTGTTTTTTAGAGATGAGGTCTTGCTGTGTTGCCCAGGCTAATCTCAAGCCCTTGGGCTCAAGTGATTCTCTCACCTACGTGTTGGGATTATACACATGATTATATACACTTGTCCCAAGGGATAATTTAAATTTATATCTAAACTCAAAAAATTCTGAGCTCAGACTTTCTTTAATATTTTTAAGTGATAGAAAGTGTAGGGATTTTTATATTTTTACAACTCAGTGCTTCATCTCAGGAAATTAAGAAAGTGAGACATGTTTATTAGGCTTATAATTTTAGGTAACTTGTCAATAATTTTTTATTTAATTTGATCCTGAGAAAAATTGCTATAGTTAATTCTCAATTGTCCATATTGAGAGGAAACAAGAACAGTGACTACTGAAATAAGTGACTGTTTGAGTTATGAGAAGCATTTCAGAAGATTATTTTGAATTAAGACAGACTAAACCAAATTTACATATACATACATATGTGTATATATATATATATATATATAGAGAGAGAGAGAGAGAGAGAGAGTCATTAAACAAGTGGTTTCATGTGCTTGATCTCGCATGCCCTCATAGCATCACTATGAGTTAGAGAAAACAAATACTATTCCTTGAGACATCAAGCAGCTGAGTATCCAATTCATATAGTTGGTACTTGAGGGATCTACGTCTAAAACCTTTATCTTCTGACTCTTGGCCAAGTACCCTCTTGAAAAGCAATCTATGTAAATCAAAGAAAGAAATCTTTAGGTAGTAAAACATACATGTAAAAGTATATAATTTAAATAAAGGCAAATTTTAATTGATGATGAATTACATAGGGTGTCAACTAACATAGTAATTGGCAGGCCATTCTGTAGAACACCATAGAAAGTCCATAGATTCAAGTAGATTATAAAAATTGGTTTATACTAATAGTGAACTGCTGAGACCAGCTCGGTCATAGAGACCCCAACCCAGGTGGCACTGAAGGAATTAAGAAACAGAAACAAAAATAGAGTGCAAAAGTGGGATCAGAGTTGGACTGTCAGGGATCTGACAGCATTTCCCAGCTGACAGCCCAGAGCAGACCTTGACCCACGTATTTATTGTTTGTGAACAAGTGATTATTTTTAATAAGCAAGTGCTCAGTGGTTATAGAATAAAGATAGACTAACCAGGCAGATAGTGCGTGTTCACCACTAAGATAGAAATAAGCTAAAAGACACTCTTTGTGAGTCAGCAATGGGGACAGGGTCAAATATCATGTGTTTTAGCAGCTCATTTAACTAGTGCGTGACCGGTACATACTGCTTGCTTATTCTAGCAGTCTCCTGCCTGGGGATGGCTTGGTGTTCCTTGCCATCCCCTCTTAGCAAACAACATGTACTCCATCACACACACGTCAAGACCTTTTCCCAACAGTGAACAAACAGCTCTAGAACCTGGTCTCCATGCTTAAGTGTGTGTCAGTATTATAAAGGTGACTTCAGATTTGTATAGAATGATAGTATATTCAGTAAATAGTGTTGACATAATCCTTGACATAATATATTATCTATTTGGGACAATAGATAATAAATCTGTTATCTGTACCCCACTCCATTTGCTGAAATTAATTGCATATAATGTAAAAAAGGTAAAAGGAAAACTGCTAAAAAAAAAAAAAACTAGAAAAAATGTAGCTATATATTAATGTATTCTTGGTTATGGCTGGGCCTTTCTATGTATGCTTTCAATGCAAGAAATCTATTAAGGAGATGTTGATGGGTTTTACTGAATAAAAATGTTAAATATATCATGGGAAACCATTAACAATTGAAGGACAAATAAATTAGAAAAAATGTTTACAAGTGTGTGGCAAAGAATTAATATCCTTAATATATTAAAATTGCTTACAAATAAATAGGAAAAAGATTAATAACTGAAAAGAAAAATGGCTAGGTGGTACAGACAGTTTTTGATATGTGTGTATGTACATGCTCATAAGCATTTGAAAAAAATTTGGCTTTGTAATCAAAGCCATGCTAATTAAAGCAAGGGTATGTCATATTTGCTTATTAGATTAGCAAAAGTAAAGCCAAAATAATTCAGGATAACCCATGTTTGGAAGGTTCATAGAAAGGATCAATTTCACAGTTTGTTTCAAAATTCACAGAGATACATATTTTGTTACTTTATTGGGAATTTATGAAAAACAAATAACTAATGATATACAATGATATGCATTAAAGACTTTTTGGCAATAGTATTTATTATACTGAAAAATTCTATAAATTTAAGTGCCTAAAAATAGAGGAATAATTTAATAGGTAATAGTATATACATATAAGGGAAAACTATGCATCCACTTTAAATGACTCTTCGGAGGTTAATATTTGTTGACAAAGACAAAAGATTATAATATGCATGTTATGGTCATATTTTTATTATAAAATTTATATATTATGTGTGCATAAAAATAAAATTAGAAAAGCATAATTCAAAATAATTTCTGGGCAATGAGAATATGGGTATCTTTATTTCTTCCTTTTGCCTATGCTTTTGTTTTCTAGTTTTCCTGAGACATATACAGATTACTTTTGGAACAAAGAAAACTTATTTTAATAAAGTCAGCCTTAACATTAGCTAATATGTCAAAGAGTACATGTGACCAATTTAAGTTGTAGATTAAATATTTAGTTTCCCTTAATTTGGCACCTATTACATGCTGCACTAACTAGAAATACAGCTCTAGGAGTTCGTTTGGTGTATGGAAGAAATTAGCCCTGTAAATAAGAGGCATGTGACTCTGAGAGATTTGTGTAGTAGTGGAGTGGGCATAAGTCAATATAAGAATGGTCAGTCTCAGCAGAGAGTCAGGATTTTATTCTTTCTTTCTTTCTTTCTTT
>NW_016107339.1:1779391-1795402 GCF_001604975.1 Cebus imitator | reverse complement strand
ACACTGCAACCTCCACCTCCTGGGTTCAAGCAATTCTCTGCCTCAGCCTCCTAAGTAGCTGGGATTACAGACACCCACCACCATGCCTGGCTAATTTTTGTATGTTTAGTTAGACAGGGTTTCACCGTCTTGGCTAGGCTGGTCTTGAACTCCTGACCTCGTGATCTACCAGCCTTGGCCTCCCAGAGTGCTGGGATTACAGACGTGAGCTGCCGCGCCCGGCCGATAGTATTTTAGATGCGCACAAAGGGATTCATAAGGTGAGCAGTGCAGGACAGAACTGGTCATATTTATATCTTAGAAAGATAACTGTGGCTGCAGAATGGACCCAAATAAGATGGCAGCAGAGAGACTAGTTAGAAAGCTGATGGAGCATTTATTAAGAAATGATAAGGTCAGTAGCAGTGGAATTGGAGTGGGGGTGGTAACTATAAAGCAAAGAATGCTGTATTGGAGATAGGAAGAGGTAGGGCTTAAAGACTAGGAGTACTTGCCACTATAGAAGTTGGGGTGTGAGAGAGGTAAAATGTTGAGCTCTGGGTCACAAGAATTAAGTTTGAATGTATTGTTAATTCATACTGAAATTTTCAGCTCGAACATTTGTTTTGCCATTATTTTTAATGTTCTATTAATGTATTCCCAACTACTTCTCGTCATTTAAATGTAGTAGTCTAAAAGTGTTACCGTATTTAAATCATTAGAAGGCACTATAGAACAGTGATTAAGAATATGAGTCAGCCTCCCTAAAATTGAATCCCAACTCTACCTCTTACTCTGTGTGACCTCACAAAAGTAACTGGCATCTCCAGGCTGCATTTTCTCATCTGCAAGATGAGGATAATACCTTTTAAGAATTCAGAATAATAAAGAGCTACATGTGAAGTGCTCAACATAGTAATCACTCAAATAAGTGTTAGCCATTGTTATTTAGTATAACAAGACAGATTATTTTGTAGGAAAATACAGTTTTAGAATATGCAGAAAATATTTGCCTACATATGTTTCTAAAAATAAAATTATTGCAATGGATTCATTATGCAAAATTGAGGGACTTCTGTAAATATTAATGTGACATTTTCAGAAAGTTGTAAGTTGCAGAAGCCAGTGCCTGTTTGTTCAGGAGTTTATCTGCAAGGAGATGACCCAGTGGTGACTAAGAAAGTACCAGAGACATGGATTACTGATAGAAGCGTTCTAGACACACAGCTGTACTTATTTTATAAATGTATGAATTTTATTTAGATAAAATTCCTTAGATCACTGGGAAGGAAGCTAGTCCACTCTATCCCATCATTGACTCTAAATTTCATTATGGTGACATATCCTTCTTAATAATCCCTCAGTTCTTTCAGCTGCCATTAGGAAAATTTGGAAACTCCAGGGGACAACACTTGAAGTCAGTTTCCTAACATGAAACGATATTTTTGTTAAGTTACAGTGACAACCCTTGGCTGTATTTACCATTTTCCAGACATGTACTTCCTCCATAAGCTTACTCTGAATCAATAATTGATATAGTAGAGGCCAATGAAACCTTAATCTCACTCACAGGCCTTGTATGTGCACAGCCCCTCAGCCATGGCGGTACCCCAGCACTGCTGTTGCCACCTCCCTACCTGTGGTGTAGCAGGTGGAATTATATGTGAGCCTACTTTGTTGGGGATTTCAGACTCCTGATTGTCTAAAGGCTGGCCCTACTTGCCCAGTGTGGTTATATCACGGAAACACACTGTCTTCTAATTGCCTCTCATTGTGAACTTCTTAAACTGAACATTTGCAGGCAAGACCTGGGTAACTGCTTATAACCCTGTGTTGTGAGCCATTCCCAGTGTAGAGGGGACCCAAACATGAAATGGAAACACAGAACTCTTTCTACCTCCCTCTTGTATTGCTATACCCCCCAGTACCCATCACTTCCATATGGGGAGCTCTGGGCTGCCTTAAGGGTTTGTAAACACAGTGGGAACTGTTTACCATTCTTCTAGCTTCTAAGAAAAACTGGCAAATTTGCCTATTGCTGGCAAGTATTTCAAAGCTTTATCTTTTAAAAATTAATTAATTAGCTAATTAATTAAGCAAACATATAGTGCTGTATTTCTCACATTAACATTAATTCCCTTTCAAAATGTAAACTTAGTTTTTCTTAATTGATCTTTTTAAACTTCTATTTCAAGGTATGTGTTTACCCTAGCATTAATTTTAGAAACTGACTAATATCTTTACTTCTCTTTTTCCTTAAAATGTTCTCCTCACTCATAATTAAAAGGATTATCTTCTCAATTTTCTTGAATAAATTCACTGCAAATGTCATGCAAAAATACTATAGGCAGTACACTTTTTGCTATATTGCCTGTGTGTGTACATAGGTACAGATATATCTTTTCAAATGCTGTATTTATAGATTTCTATATATCGATATATGAAGATCAGTTTCCCTAATTACTGACCATGGGAATATGTGGGGCAATATAGATGACCAGCTATTACTGGCCAAATAAAATTTCTTCAGTTAGTTTGTTTAGACACACATGTCACTAAGTGGTTTTTCAAAGAAAGCTTGGCTTGATGGGTCATCAGATAAGTTATTTGACATTTGTTCCCAGTCAGACCGGATGCCACATGAAAAATTTACTCAGGCAAGAGGCTCCTAGGAATAAACAGTTCTCTAGTGTTGCTCACAGGGGACTTGGCAAGGTGAGCAGAACTTCAACTTGTCACGGATGCACTGTTCTGACAAACATAAGTAGATGCTAATGGCTAAATCGTGACAGAATAAAGTCCCACAACCATATGGCTAATTGCCACAACAATATCTTCAGTGTTATTAATCAAGTTTTCATAGTGTGCCATGATAATTGGAATAATTAGAAACAGCATAGGCATTGCTTGTTTTTACCACACATTTTGCAGACGGACCTCAGACAACCACAACTGCACTTTCAGTACTGTGTTTAGTGCTATCTTTTCTTCAAAAATAATTTGGTTAATTAATGAATTAGCTGCTTGCCACCAGTGTATTTTGTGCTAGCTTCTATAGACGCATGAATATCTAAATGAGACCATCAAACCCTCAGAGTCTGTTAAAATAGGCAGTATTCCTTTAAAGCAGGGATAGAACTCTGCCCCTCTTGGATCTTATAGTTTGAAAGATCAGTTTACTATATACTAATTTAGATGATGGACATTCATTTTTTGGTCATATATTTCTCTTTTTAGCTAATTTAGTTAAGGAAATGAGAGATTAAAAAGCATTCGAATAAATCACAAGATGTAAATATTTGCATAATTTGTTTCAGGCCAGTACTACATACTAGTGTTCCCAAAATGAATTATTTTGAATGTGTCTTTCAATTATGAATGAAGTAAATATTACCATCTTTAGTATCACAATTGAAACTTACTTATTTTCATGTTGGGAATGTTAAAATATACTCACTACCATGTTTAATCTTTCATCTTGATAGTGAAATGAGAATTTATTTGTGCTTGGCACAATGCTCTAATGAAGAGGGCTTCTTGGGCTGCTTTGCTTTGTGAAGAGGTGGCTAGTGAGGAAAGAGAAGATTGATGATAACCAGCACCTTGGAGGTACGGGGTACTCAGGCAAACAGATGAAGGGAGGTAGCTGCTGGAGGTGTCCGTTGTTAAGCAGTTTCTATAATTATTTTTCAGTATATAAGAAGTCATAGTTTTGAATTCCGTGCCATCTCAATTCTTGTTTTCCTTGCCCTTTTCTGTCCTATTGCATTCCTTAACTAAAGACAAGTCGTGTTACATGGTTCCAAAGTTTTAAATTCATTGGCACCTGCAGTTAAAAAGCATCCTTGAAATAAAAATAACTAATTACAAATACTATTTTATTAAAACTTTAGGGATTCCCTAAGCAATGAATTATTGCTTCGGTGACCCCGAACTCTATAAAATGTAAAATCACTGTGTTATTCAATTTATTTTATTTAATTGAGTCTTCTTTTTTCCCTCGTCTTTGGCCTCTCTGTGGATAGGAGTAAGAGGCATAGAGTAGAGATTATGTTGGGAAAAATAAAAATTGGCAATAAGAATGCAAGAAAATTCAGTTCTTTCATTCAGCCAGCTTAATTAGTTGATAATTATTCACTCTGGATAAAATGATTTAGACTTTTTACTTTCTTCACTTTCTTTTTACTATTCATTAGATAGAGGCTAGACAGTGGGAACAAACCCACTATCCATTTTGCTGCTCACTAACAGTTATTATAAACATATGATGTAGAGGAAAATTTTAAATCAATATCTCAAATGAGCTTTGGATTATATAGAGATATTATTCATGTTCTACTTTAAAGAAAATAAAATTGTGTTCACTTTAAACTTCAGGTTTATCTTTTGTATAATCAGGATGCTTTTGATATGAGCTTCAGAATATCTTGCCTCAAACTAGCTGAAGTCTAGAGGTACTGTGACACAACAGGCACAGTTAAGGACCCAAGATTTTCCCCATATCTCCACTGTGTTAACCTCATTATCAGTTTCTTAAGACATATTCACTTGTAATCACAAAGTGACTGACAGTGATTTTGGAGCTATATAGGCTTTCTTGTTCTAGCCAAACAGGTGAGAGAGAATAAACCTTTCACCAAGTACAACGTAACAGTTTCTTAGTCCAGTTGGGCCAAATTACATCAGGTACCTACCCCACACCTAGACCAGTTTCTGAAGGGAATATTTTCTACTGTTTAGCTTAAACTAATTGGTATCTACCTTTAGAGCAGTAATTCTTAAGATGTGGTCCCTGGACCAGAAATTTTAGAATTCCCTGGAAACTCATTAGAAATATAAATTATCAGGCTCTACACCAGACTCATTAAATCAGAAACTCGGAGAATAGGGCCCAGTCATCTTTTTTTAAAAAAAAAATCCTCTCAGATAATTTTGGTGCAAGCTATGTTTGAGAACCACTGACCTCTAGAGCAGAATGCCATTGACTTTTTTCTTGACTAATGTTGGGGGCATATGCACAGATTAACTTAACTACATCTAGTTAGTTTAGGAAGGAATAATAAGGCCAGAATGGATTATTGGTAGACAATCACAACTCTCTGTACTTTAAAATGATTAAATATATCTTCTGTTTTGCAGAGTTGTTCATACAGGATACATTGCACGTAATTTTTCATGAAACTCATATATCAAATTCCTTTCTTGTTTAGTCAAATGTGGTAGAGAGTGCTATTTACTCACTTAATATCATTGATTCTTCTTTACTAAAATAGATCTGGAGTTTGTTGGGTTGTGTTTTTGTTTCGGATTTTTATCTTTTTTTTTTTTCTTTCAGTGATGCTACATTTAGCTTCAGGATTACATTTTGACACAATTTTGGCCAATTATATTTAATTCCAGGTTGCTGGGGATTTATGTTAAACATTTGCTTTCTTGATGTGGGCACCACCCTTTCCTCTTTATCCTTTTCTCTTTCTTTGTTATATGATGGCTGGAGATGTAGCAGCCATTTTACAACTTTGAATGAATGTCAAAGAGAGTTGCAGAGACCCTTCAGCCATGACCTGTTTGAGCTACAGAACCAAAAGCCAGCAATCATGTAACTTCAGACTTCTGGTTGATTACATGAAGCCAAATAAACTTTATATGTAAGATACAGTTTAGTTTTTTTTCTTATTTGCAGCCAAATACAATCCCAGTTAAGTAACATGGTGTAATCGTTTTCATAAATGGAGAAACATGCAGCTTTCCAGTTTCTACGTTCTTTCCTTTTTTTTCTAGACCATAGTTTTTGCCCATCTAAAATACTGCAAAGTATATAGCATAGTGTTTAGCTCACATACTTTAGGCTTGTATTTCTCTTTTCTGTATCTTACTAGCAGTCTTTGGCTTCTCTGATCCAGTTTTCTTTTTTTTTCTTTTTTCCAAGATGGAGTCTCACATTGTCACTTAGGCTGTAGTGCAGTGGCGCAATCTCAGCTCACTGCAATCTCTGCCTCCTGGGTTCAAGCAGTTCTCTTGCCTCAGCCTTCCGAGTAGCTAGGACTACAGGTGTGCGCCTCTACACCCAGTTAATATTTTTGTATTTTTAGTAGAGATGGGGTTTCATTGTGTTGGCCTGGATGGTCTTGATCTCCTGATATTGTGATCCACCCTCTTGGCCTCCCAAAGTCCTGGGATTACAGGCGTGAGCCACCTCACCCAGCCCACAGTTTTCTCAAATGTGAAATTAATAAAATTTTAATGTTACTGTTTTAATAATAATATACTAGGGGATTAAGTATGTCCCTAGACATACAGTGTTAGCTTCATTTGTGATACATTATAAACCCTGAGAAATGGTGGCTATATGCATTGAAATTCGTGAGAATGAAAGAGATCTAATAATGTTTAGTAGCATAGGGAGAAAGTCATAGAAAACAAGGAAAGAAGTCAGCATGAGTTTTATTTTGTTTCAATACCTATTTGGGCATTGTAAAACCCATAGAAGCTCACTGTGCCAAAATAAGACCTCCAGTAGTTATGAATATACACTTTGTTTCTTCTGTCTAGATGATACCTCAACTTTAAGGAAATTCATCACTTAAATTTTCAAATATAATAGCTGAAACCCACCCTGTGTAATCTGATATTCTGTAAATTTCAAGTTGGATTCTACATAGACTTCTTAAAACATAGATCATTGTTTCGATTCTTAACTTTAGAAATGAGGAATCACGCCTGTTTATTTTGTATTCTACGATATTTAAAGCAGATAAATGTGCAAGTGGGTAATAATAATTCTTTTTGTGGATAAAAAGTAAAGCAGTTATCACCAAGAAATTTTGTTTCAATCTTTTTTAGTCTGGATGTTGTGGCTCTGCTGAGTGGAGTCAGAGATGGGTCCTTCTTGTATCGGTGTAGTCATTGATTGCACTGCTTCCTTGACCACCAGAAAGATCTAGGAAGATAGGAGATGATTTAGAGCAAAGGCTCCCAGCATTACAGAAGTAGCAATGCAAAGATGTCACCTATAAAATATACATATTGTGATCTTCAACATTTATATATCCTGTTAATTGTACTCCAAAGTAACAGTTATTTGATTCTTACCTTTTATTTTTGACAGAGAAAAGTTTAGCAAGTGCTCCATCTTAATATTGCCCTGATAGTTAGGGTCAGGTAAGTCCATAACTTGTTAAGGTATGTTTAACAATACCAATCCATTGAAATAATCAAATTAATATTTGCCATTCTCAAGAAGCTCTTATAAGAAGTAATTGCTTTTCTAACCTTTGGGTATATCTAACCAGATTTTAAGGCTTAGACCAAATTTAAATCTCTGTCATCTTATTTTTATTAAAAGGGTAGATGGGTAATTTATTTTATACAGATTTTAGCATTATTTCTAAGCTGATTGGCTTATTTTTGCCTTATCTGTAGATTTTTCTCCCCAAAATTGAGTATAGTGTTTAATATGCAAAGTCAGAGAGATCTCTTCGGAAACAATAAGAAGTTCTCCACTCCAGTTACCTTGCTGAATCCTTTTGATACAATTTTGTGGAAATATGAAAACGGCTTATCCAGAAATTGCATCTAAAGTTGACTTACCAATATTTTAATGTTTGGATTTAACTAGATCTTGAAGTGAAAGGCTAGATCTCACAATCCTTAGAATGAGAAGGGTGAATTTCCTCTTATCACTGAGATTATATTTAAGAAGAATTAGGCTTTCTTTGCACGCATCATTAAGAAACAGAGAAAGTCTTCAGTTTTATGGTCAGGTAGTCCTACGTAGGTTTTAATCCTGACCCCACCATTTTCATAACTCTGTATTATTGGGAAAGTTACTTAGCCATTTTTGTGCTGCAACTGTTTCATCTATAAAATGGGGACATAATAATTAACTCCCAGAATTGGTAGGTGTAAAAGAAAATGATTTACATAAAATATCCACAGCAAGTATCTTCATTTAATGTAGTTCCCTTAGGAATCAGCAAAGTCTATATATGCATAGTCTAATGATTATCATCAATTTGCATTTCTAAAGATGATTTAGATGATAAGTAGAAAAGATTCCTCTAACCTTCAGGTGGCTCATAAAATCAGTATTCTTTGTGGAACAGGTAGTATCTGTCTCTACTCACCAGTTATTCCTTGACATCCTTACCTCTAGCTACTCACTCTTGTGGTCATATTTCCAGTAACCACACCACCTCAAGAACCTTCATTTTAAACATGCTACTCTCTGACCTGTCACCTTACTCCTCTCACTCTTATCACTAACCCCTGCTTGACTTCCAATTCATTTACTCCACTGCTTTTTCATTGTCATTTACTCCACTAATGTCCTCATTTCCCCAGCTTCTTCCATGCTTTATCATTTTAATTACTCCCTTGAATTTATCCTCTCAATACCCTTGCCCCTTCTCCATCTGTTATTTGCTTAGAAAAACCCAAACCCTATTCGTGCTTGTAAGTGAACAGCCAAAAGTAACAGGAGAAAAATATAACCATGCTTACGGAACTCACTTTCTCTAGCTTCAAATGGACCTCAGCACCATCTAGCAACCCTACTATATTTCCTCTCTTCTTAAATGTCTAACACATCTCTCCAAACAATGCCCTTCCTCTCTTCCTCCCCTTCCACCACGCTATGCCCTTACTACTTTTTTCACTGAGAATAGAACTTCCTCAATATTACCACAAGCAGATCTTACAGCTTTCTGCATCACTCTGCTCGCTTCCAAGAGTGACCCTTATCCCCCTGCCTAGGCATTGGGCCCTACTATCTCCTACTCAGAAGAATTTGTTCCTGCAGTTATATCCATTTCTTACTACATTATTTTCATCTCTATTGTATTATATTTTTAATTGTGTTAAACATTTAAATTATTGGTTATTTTGGGGACTTTGATGCATCAACACTGTATTAGAGCTGAGCCACTAATCTTGTAGCTTTATTAACCATTATTAACTGGTCTGTTCTCATGATGCTGCTGAGGAATCAGCTGTTTCTGCAGAGGTTCAAGGGAAAGGCCTTTTGAGAAGTGAGCAAGTTTGTTTTCTGTATATGTACAAAAACTTTATCCACTTTGCTAACTTTTTCAACACTTAAAATGTTTGTAAGATTACTGGTAATTGGTTTTGCCTTGTTTTGAACCCTGACGTTTTTTCACTGGCTATGTGAAATACACTGCTGGACTTCTTCCCTTGTAAGTTTGTTGTTAGCTGTTGTCTTCAGTATCCTCACACAGCAGCTCAAGCACTGCGAGGTACCACCTGCATCTGTACTGGGTTATTTGTAGCATAAGAACATGCTGGAATTTTTCTCATCTGAAAGAATAAGAAACACACGTTAAAACACCCCAACTTGACCACACATCCCCCTCCCGCTATTTTCTGTTTCTTTTTTTTTTTTTTTTTTTTTTTTTTTTTTTTTTTTTTTTTTTTTTTTTTTTTTTTTTTTTTTTTTGAGACGGAGTTTCATTCATGTTACCCAGGCTGGAGTGCAATGGCACGATCTCGGCTCACCGCAACCTCCGCCTCCTGGGTTCAGGCAATTCTCCTGCCTCAGCCTCCTGGGTAGCTGGGATTACAGGCACGCACCACCATGCCCAGCTAACTTTTTTATTTTTAGTAGAGACGGGATTTCACCATGTTGACCAGGATGGTCTCGATCTCTTGACCTCGTGATCCACCCGCCTCGGCCTCCCAAAGTGCTGGGATTACAGGCTTGAGCCACCGCGTCCAGCCTATTTTCTGTTTCTTAACTACCCTTTAGAGGAAAACTCCTTCCAAGAAGGATGGAAGGACAGCAAAATTTCCAATTCTTCAACTTCTCCTCCCTCTTAAATCTACTACTCTCAGCCTGTCATCACCCAACACCTTGCCCCACTCCCCCAACCACATTCATTCCATATTACTATATGCAGTGGTCAATTTTTACTTCATTACTCAGCCTTTTATCTTTGAAACCATTGATTTCTTCCTCTTTCTTGATACATTCTTCTACTTCATTTCTTCAGTGCCCCCACTGTGGTTTCCCCCTGCTTCCACTGGCTGTTTCTTCTCAATTTCCTTTATTAACTCATTTTTCTCTTCCTGGCTGCTAAATGTTGGCATGTCCCAGGACTCATTTCTCAGACCTTTTCTTTTCTGTATTTCCCTAAGTGATCTTACATAGTCCCATGGCTTTTTAGTATTATCTCCAAGTCCATGACTCTCAAAGGCATATCTCTACCTATGCTTCGACAAGATCTAAAGTCACATATCCAACTGCCTAATTATGACTTGCAGATCCACAAGATTGTGCTGACTTAAAATGTCCAAAACTACATTATTGATTTTCTCCTAAAAACTGCCATTTCCCATCTTCTTCCATCTGTAAATAAAATGGCACCAGCATCCACTTAACTTGCTTACCCAAAACTTAGAAATCATCTGGATTCCTTTATTTGTCTTTCATCTCCTGTCAATTAACAAGTCATATTGGCTCTGTCTTCAGAATATATCCAGAATACCCCCACTTGTTACCAGTTTCACTAGGCCACTTCATCCTAGTCCAGACCTATCTCTTACATGAACTATTACAGATGCCCCCTTACTGGGCTTCCTGTTTCCATCCTAATCTCCCTACAGGCTCTTCACACAGCAGCAAGATTGGCACATTTAAAATAGAAATAGAGTTACAACAGTTTCTTGCTCAAAACCTTGCTCAAAACAAAGGTGCCCCAGGATCACATTCTAATTGCAGGAGCACATTCAGGGTATAGTATGAAGAGGAGACTGAAGAGGCCAGACTAGAGACAGAAGGGCAGTGCAGTCAAATAGGCCAAATGACAGTGGCCCGAACTAGAATGAGAAAAGGGAGTAAAAGGATGAATCAGAAAGCTTAAGATCATGGACTGACAGTTACTGGATGGGGATGAGGAAGTCGGTTGAGATTGAGGAAACAGAGGAGTTGAGCAATCGTTAGATTCACATTTTTGCTTTGTCAGCTGAAAGTACAACAGGAGCAGATTTGGAGGATAAAATGAGTTCACCATTGAACATTTTAGTGTCAAGTGCTTGTAGGGCATCCAGGTAATGAAGTCCAGTGCCCAGGCAGCTATACATATTAGTCTGAAAATCACAGGAAATATATCTAATTTGAAGAGGAGATTTAGCAGTTAAATGGTTAAGCAAGGTGAACTCATCTCCAACTTTGAAGAGAGAAAGTGGAAAAGATGGGCCTGGGTGTGGTAATTTACTAGGTCAGATGATAGGAAGATGGGAGAGTTCTGTCTGAAGACTGCTGAGTAAGAGCCATGGCCCCGTGTTGAGAATGATGGTAGGAAATGGCAGGTTGGGAGGTTTGAGGATATCAGAAAATTTCAAATAGGCATTAAAGAAGCAGAGTGAGCTAACAATAGGTAGAGAGAATACTTTGAGAAAGATGGTTGAGCGTAACCTGAGAATGAGAACTAGCAGAGTTTATACTGGGAACACTCGTATTTGAAAGATTACCCTGAGCACGTGTCAGCTAACTTCATGTCGGTGCTCAGGACAGTTAGCTCTCTGCAAGTTTGGAGTTTTGCCTCATAGACATAACAGCTGGATTGTGGGGAAAGGGAATTAAATGTTTCAAGTAATAGATCATAGACTCTTAACTGGACAGGGAAGAAAATGGAGACAGGAAGAAGGGCTTGGTAGATAGGGAGGAAGTTGAGGGGATTAAGGGACCAGAGCTTGTAATGAACTGTGATGGGGTAACTCCAAGTGAGGTGACAGAATTGTGAGGTCTGCCATGTTTTGTTCATACCTCTGTTCCCAGTGCTGCTAGGTTGCTGTCTGTAAATGAAAAGTCTGATGGAGTTTGAAGAGCAGCAATATGTAGTGGAAATAGCCTGCTAATATTCTTAAGTTTCTCCTAAAATGCTTTATAGTTATAGCCCATGATCAAGAATAGAGAAATGAATGTTATGTTTTATCAAAGATTGGGAATTGGCAAGGTAGGAGGAGGAGGGGTGATGGAATCTAAAATACTAGTTCTCATTTTGCAATGTTTCTTATTAGATCTTAGATCGCATGTTTAGGAAGTGAAGCCAAGGAGCTGGGGACTGTGAGACCAAGGAAAGTTGCAGGAGGGACTTAATGTGGAAAAAGCATTGGACTAGGGTCAAGAGACCTGCTTTCTGGAGCAGTTAATTTAACTGTCTCTTTTTATGTTAATAAATCTGAAGATACTTTTGTAACTCACTTTCCAAAATTGAGATTATAGTCACTTTTCTAATGTTCTGAAAGTGGTTAGAATTTTTATTTTATTTATCCTTCATAAAATCATGGGTATTATTTTATTTTTTGTTTGTGTTTCCACCAATAATTACTGATGAAAAATAAAATTTACCACCAAGTTCTCATAAAATTAAGGTGATTGAGAGTTGCCTGTTTAAAACTTACCAATTTTAGGTCACTTGGCACCTTAAGGTAAAACATTTACATATATAGCTTATTAATTTGAACCTGAACATCAGAGCTGAATATCGCCTTTTATTTATACCCAGAGTAGTACTGTATAATCCTATTTGTTACATAAACCCATTTGTGTTGATGGATGACTTAATGAAGACCTAAAACAATAATTCTGAAATAATCAAGTTATCACCACAGATACTACAAAGGACCTAAGCAAGTTGTCTCCCATAATTAATAAACTTTCATTCTAGCATCAGAAGTCTGTACCATCCTGTGGCTCCACAGGAGAGATGCCTTTCAGTGACATGAGGTGGTGCTTGCAGAAATTTTGTCCATTCCAGCATGAGGCAAACTTGTGGAGTCAGGAAGTATCTCTGTAGAACCTTCCTCCAACTCCTTTTTTTCTCTTCCCTCAGTGTTACTCACCAAACATTTCCTTTTTAAAACTATTTCCTCACCCCTTAACTTAATAATGTTATAAATAATTTATACCAATGCATTTGTACCAAATGACAGATATAATTTTAGTATTTGTGGATCCACATTGATGGATCCATTATCCATCAAGAATTCATAAATCCCAAATCCAAAAAAGAATTTCAGAATTCATAAAGAATTTCATAGATTATATGTAGTGTTATGAGTTTTTGAATTGAGGAAGGTTTGTGAGTATAACTTTCTTTCTGGGTCTCCACTATTAATTTCTGAAGACTTCATCTCATGTCATAAGAAATAACCCACTTTATTAAAAATAATAGAAGCTAGCAACTCGGCATGACAAATTTTTGAGCGGCATTGTGACATAAGGAAGGAGGGATGCTATATTGTAAGTTAGGTGATTAGAAGTGAGTCCCAGTTCCGCCACTGTCACTGGTGACTGGACAAATCACTTTCCCTCATTTTCCCATTTGTCAGCGGCCTGCTAGATGATTCAAGGTGGACAGTCTATGGCAGGTTAGGTCAGTAGTAAGACAGCACAACACACTGTCCAATGATCATGGAAATGATCATGGAAATGGATGGAGGGCAATTCTTGGTGATGGTTGTAAAAACAACTGTTGCATCTCACCCAGAAATTTCTAGTGTGTTCTGACAAAGACACTTTTAAAGGATTTTTTTTTTTTTTTTTTTTTAATAAGGAGATAGGGTCTCTCTGTCATCCAGGCCAGAGTGCAGTGAACTTGTGGCTCACTGTGGCCTCAGCCTCCCAGGTTCAAATGATCTTCCCACTTCATCCTCCCAAGTAGCTGGGACAATAGGTGTATACCAACACTCTTGGCTAATTTTTTAAATTTCTGTAGATACAGTGTCTCACTGTGTTGCTCAGGCTGGTTTTGAACTCCTGGCCTTGAGCTATTCTCCTGCCTTGGCCTCTCAAAAGTGTTGGGATTACAAGTGTGAGCCACCATGCCTGGTAAGAAATAAAGGATTTTTATTTTTTATTTTATTTTTTTTTTTTGAGACAGAGTTTCGCTCTTGTTACCCAGGCTGGAGTGCAATGGCGCGATCTCGGCTCACCGCAACCTCCGCCTCCCGGGTTCAGGCAATTCTCCGGCCTCAGCCTCCCAAGTAGCTGGGACTACAGGCATGCACCATCATGCCCAGCTAATTTTTGTAGTTTTAGTAGAGACGGGGTTTCACCGTGTTGACCAGGATGGTCTCGATCTCTCGACCTCGTGATCCACCCGCCTCGGCCTCCCAAAGTGCTGGGATTACAGGCTTGAGCCACTGCGCCCGGCTGAAATAAAGGATTTTTAAAGACACATCCAACTCTAACATATCATAGTTTCAACTAGATTTTATAAAGACAGCTAAGACCAATTATTCAACATACGTATATTGAACATCCATTATATGCCAGGCACTGTTGTAGGCACTGATTTTACAGTAGTGGGGGAAAAAACACATACAACACCACACAGAAAAATTCATGCCCTATCGAACTTGCTGTTATAATGGGGGACATAGACAGTAAATAAATGAACATGAAATATAGGTTATGTTAGGCAGTAATAAGTACTGTGGAAAAAAATGGGGAAGGGATCTAAGAAGAACAGAGGGAATTAAGAGTCACAGTTTTTAATATGGAGGTCAGAGAAGGCCTCACTGAGCTGGTAACATTTGAGGAAAGACCTGAAATAGCTATGGGAGCAAGCCATGTATATTTCTGGGGAGAAAACCTCCAAGCAGATGGCATTGCACGTACAAAGGTCCTGAAGTAGAACTATGACTGACATGCTCAAACCAGCGAGACTGAAGCAAATGAACAGGGCTGTAGGAAATGAGATCAAAGGGTACAACCAGGTTGAACAGGATTTTGAAAGCCATTTTAAGGACATAGACGTTTATTCTGAGATGATATGCCATGAGAGAAGTTTAAGCAGAGACGTGATGTCGCCTGACTTGTCCTATGAGAGGATCGCCCTGGAATCAGGAATTAGAATGGACTATAGGAAGACAAGCAGAAAGGAAATCAGTTAAGAAGCTATTTAAATAACAGTCATTTTTTATCACTGGAAGTAAATTTACACTAGCAAATAAGCTTCATGAAGACGGAGATTTTTGTCTGTTTTGATTACTGCCATAATAGTAGTTGATATTAGGCAGTCAAATATTCTTCAATTGAATAAAAGGTAAATTTTTGAATTTAAATAAATAATTGGTTAATCAAGGTAAAAGATATGGTCTTATCAATATTGTTAGTATCAAGATGAAAGATCAGGATGTTATCAGTATAGTTGGTGAAAGGTAGTTAGATTCTGAATGTATTTTGAAGGTACAACAGGATTTGCTGATGGATTAAATGTAGGGTATGAGAGAAGGGGAAATCAAGGAAGATTCCAAGGTTTTTGGCCTCTGAGCAACTAGAGAGTTGACTGCTGTCTCCTAAGTTAGAAAAAATAGTAAGAAGAGGAACAGTTTGCCATTGGACATTTTCAGTTTGAGATGACTCTTTAATATCCAGGTATAGGTGGGGTGCCCTGGCTCATGCCAGCAATCCCAGGACTTTAGGAGGCCAAGGTGGGTGAATTACTTGAGCCTAGGAGTTTCAAGCCCAACCTGGGCAAAATAGTGAGACTCCATCTCTACAAAAAATAAATATTAAAATTAGTAGGGCATGGTGGTGCACACCTGTGGTCCCAGCTACTCAGGAGGCTAAGGCAGGAGAATTGCTTCATCTTGAGAGATTGAGGCTGGAGTAAGCCATGATTATGCAGCTATATTCCAGCCTGGGGCAACAGAGTGAGACCCCATCACTAACTAACTAACTAACTAAATAAATAAAATTCAAGTACAGAGGTTCTGGTTCCAAGTAAGATGGAACAAGCACATTTTACTGTTTTCATCTGACTGAATGCAACTAAAAAGCCAGCAGAATGAATGGAATAGCCATCTGAGCACTGTGAGTAGTAAATAATAGTGTGTACGTCGAAGAAGACCAGAATGGAAGTACCACTAAATTAGCAGGAAGTTTGCTGTTTCTTCCCTTTTCAGTGTTCCTAGTCTGGACGGAACAGTTTTGCTCTCTTTGATTAGTTATTTCAGGTTCTCTCTTTATCTGTAATAGAATTCTCTAATAAATTCTGTACTGTCTAT
>NW_016107339.1:1737647-1779051 GCF_001604975.1 Cebus imitator | reverse complement strand
TGTGTGTGTGTGTGTGTGTGTGTGTGTGTGGTGCCTGTTTATATTTCTATTAGATTATTTAAGCTTCCTCAGATTTCCTCCTCACATAGTACATTTTTAGTGCTTTGTGAGGTGAGTATAGTCACAGAGAATTTATCTACTTCACCATGTTTTCATTCACTTGACTTTAATACTATATTAACATAGGTTTTTAGAAAAATTCTCTACCATTTTTGTTTGTGATTACTTAGCATTCAAGGTTTTTGTGGCTTTTCCTGTAAATGTCATATTTTTAAAGTTTATCAAAATATAGTTTGGCAAACACATACATTTGTACTGTAGTCAATACATAAAAGCTGTTCCTACACTTTAAATTTTTTATTATATTCCTTTGTAGTCATTCCCTCAATCCCTGGTAATCATTGATCTGTTTAGTCTCTTGTATAGTTTTACTATTTCCAGAATACCATATATATGTAGCCTTTTAATTCCAGTGTATTCCACTTAGCATAATACATTTAAGATTCATCGATATTGTTACCTCTATCAATAGTTCATTGTTTTCTTTTATTACTGAGTACTATTCCAGTGTCTGAATATACCACAATTTGTTTATTCTTTTACCAGTTGGAGGACATTTGAGTTTTTCAGTTTAGAGCAATTATGAATAAAACCATTACAAATTGACATATGCAGGTGTTTGTGTAAACACATTTGTCTTGGATAAATACCAAGGAGACAGATCACTGGGCTATATGATAAATTTATGTTCAACTTTATAAGAAACGGTAAAATTATTTTCAAACTCCTCTCCAAAATGGCTATACTATTTTGTATTACCATCAGCAATTTATAAAAGTTTCAATTACTTTGTATACTTGTCACCACTTTGTTTTGGTTTTGTCATTTCTTAAAAAGCCATTCTAATGGATGTATAGTAGTATCTCACTGTGATTTTTTGCATTTTCCTAATAATCACATTGAGCATCTTTTTGTATGTTTATTTGCAATATACCACTTCTTTGGTGAGGCGTCTGTTCTTATATTGTCCATTTTTAAAAATTGGGGTATTATTATGATCAAGTTATGAGAGATCTTTGTATATTCAAGAAATGTCTTTTTGCATGTATGTATTTTGTAAATATTTTCTCCCAATGTGTTGCTTATGTTTTCTCCTTCTCTCCTCTCCCCACCCTCTCCCCCTCTCCTTCCCTTTCTCCCTCTCCCTCCCCTTCCTCTGCTCTTTCTCTCCTCTCTTCCCCTCTCTTCTCTCTTCTCTGAGATGGAATCTCACTCTGTCATCCAGGCTAGAGTACAGTGGTGCATTCTAGGTTCACTGTAACCTCTGCCTCCTGGGTTCAAGCGATTCTTCTGCCTTAGCCTCCTCAGTAACTGGGATTACAGATGCCCACTACTACACCCTGCTAACTTTTAACTGGGATTACAGATGCCCACTATTAGACCCTGCTAATATTTTTGTATTTTTAGTAGAGACAAGGCTTCACCATGTTGGCCAGGCTGGTTTCAAACTCCTGCCACAGACTCCCAAAGTGCTAGGATTACAGGTGCGAGCCACCACGCCTTGCCTATTTTTATTTTCTTAATGGTGTCTTTCAAAGAGAAGTTTTTAATTTTTAATAAAATTCAGTTTATTAGTTTTATTATTAGAGTTTTCTATGTATTAATCTTTACCTACGCCAGTGTCACAAGATTTTCTCCTACCTATTTTCAAGATACTTTACAATTGTTGACCTTAGGCCTGTACCCATTTTGAGTTAATTTTTTAATATAATGTAAAATATTGGTACAAGCTTCATTGTTTTGTAATGGATGCGCAGTTATTCCAACATGATTTGTGAAAAAGACCATCCATTTGCAGTTGAATTTCCTTGATATCTTTAACAAGAATTGATTGCCCATATATGTTTGTCTACTTCCAAACTTTGTTCTGTCAATCTAGGTATCTTATATAATACCAATACTATGTTGTCTTGAATTAAAGACCTTTATGGTAATTCTGTATATCACATAGTATGAGTCTTCCAACTTTGGTTTTCTTTTTAAAATTGTTTCGAGTATTTTTAGTCCTTTCCTCTTCAATTCTCATTTTAGAATCAGCCTGTTCATTTTTCCAGAAATCAAGGGATTTTAATTAAGATTGCATTGAATTTATAAAATCAATTTTAGGAAAATAGAAATCTTAACAATAGTGATTATTCCAGCCAATAAACATGGTGTAACTTTCTATTTAGGGCTTTGTGATTCTCATCATTTTTTTATAGTTTTCAGCATATATATATATATATATATATTACATTTATTTTTTGTATTCATCCCCAATAGTTTTTGGGGTTTGTTGTGCTGTTTCTTTTCATTTCAATTTCCAGTAATTCATTTCTAGTATATAGCAATGCAACTGATTATGGTATATTGACATTGCATCCTATATCTTTTCTAAACTCATTCACTAGTTGAAATAGTGTTTGGTTTTTGTAGAGTTGTTTGGGATTTTATAGACAATTATGTCATCTGCACTTACAAACAATTTTATTTCTTCCTTTCCAGTCTCCATGCCCATTATATATGGTTAGAAATTATTTGCTAATATTTTGTGAAGAATGTTTGTGCTTATATTCATGGTAAATGTTTGTCTACAGTCTTCTCATAGTGCCTTTGTTAGGTTTTGGAATGCTGGTAATGCTGGCTTGTAATTCTGGTAATGCAGAAGATTTGATATCTTCATAAAGAGTTTGTGATAAACTGGTGTTATTTGCTTCCTTTTTAATTGTGAGTTGATCTGGTTTTCCTGTTTCTTCACATAATTTGTGGGTTTTTTTTTTTTTAATTAAATGCTGTAAATTTTCAATGTTATGTAATTCAACTTCTCTGACTTTATAGTCTTTCTTTAAAGAAATGTTGAGTTTACTTTTGGCAGGCTGTTGAACTACTTTCAGATAATCTTGATATTTTTGATAGTTGTTTTTAGACCTTTTTAAAGTGCAGTTCTAATGTATCGTCTTCCCAAGAGCCAATTTAACCCCGCTGCTAAGGCATGGTGGTGCTTTGTGAATTCTACTGAATTTTTCATGTGTGTAGTAACCTCTCTTCAGTTTGACCGTTCAGAAAACGAATATTTCCCAGCATTATAAAACCTTGGAGTCTTTTTCCACTGCTGTGTAGTAGTTCCTTTTCTGGTATTTCTTCTTTGCTTGACCTTCTAGAAGTTTACCCTTCATATGCACACTTCGTATTTAGCAAACTCTTAAGGAGACCCCTTTGCAGGTTTCTGGAGATTATTCTCTGCATAGCTTCCTCCTTTAAAGGTGACATGTCCTGCACACTTTCCTCAGCTTTAAGTCTGTATCTTTTAAACTTATTAAGAGCAATGCATTCTGCTTTGGGTTTCTCCTTCCTGCTCTATAGTTCCAAAAGTACATCCAGGTAGAAAGGCAATGATCACAGGATTCATCTGGGGTTTTCCTCCTTATGTCAGGAATCACAGTGCTGTGCTGCTTATCTTCTGGTGTCTGCATGTTTATATATTTTGTCCAGTTTTCTGTTTATAATGTGAGAGCAGTAGAGATATACGCAGTTATTCCATCATAGTCTGGGGGGAAGTCAGGTCTATTTTTTAAAATAAAATAAAGTCAACCCTATTCGATCACAAGAAAATCACTCCTAAAGCAAAGGAAACAAAAAAGATTGAAAACAAAACAATTTGTGGCGACTTTGCAGGAAAAGCAAACAGAAATGAAGGTATGTGTAATGATATCCATATCAGACAAAGTGAATTTAAAGCAAATCACATTGAATGAGATAAATGAGAACAATTCATAGTTAAGAAGTTTACAATTCACAATGAAGATCTTTCATTAATCGTTGTATCCCCCGCAAATAACAGCAGAATTAATATAACAGCTACAAGAAATATAAGGAGAAACACATAGGAATGCAGTAGTAATAAGCTACTGATACCTCTTCTAACTAATGGCAAATCCGGCAGACTCATTGTAAAGTAAAAGTATAGAGAAGCTAGTTATTCACCTTTAATCAGTTGGATATAATTGGTATATATCAAACTCTCTGTACTGTAAACGGAATGAAATAACTGTATCCATAGAATATTTATTTTAAAAGTAGCCATACAAAAATATTCAGTAAATTTTACATAGTAGAAATAGTATGGTTCACATTTTTTGAGAACAAAACTTGCAATTAATCACAAAAGTAGAAAACAACCCACAAGAAAGAACTAGCACAGAAAATCATAAAACTCTCTTGTACTAAAAGGAAATCAAAACCAAAATTACAAATTCCTAGAAAAAAAAAGATAAAGTGTATTGATCAGAACCTATTGGTTTTGACTAAAACAATGCTCTTAGAAATTCTCAGCCTTATACTCTTGTTACTAAACAAAAAGGAATAGAAATATGTGAATTAAATATTCATCTCAAGTAATAAAAATAACAGCAAAATAAATAAAGGAGTTAAAACCAAAAGCAGTTGTGCTTTAATAGCAAACCATAAATGACAGAAAAAAATGCATTGATAAGTGTTTCCTTTTGGAGAAAATAATAAAAATTGTATGTTAGTTTATTTACATAGTTTAATATATAGGACTGAGTATAGTGGCATACATCTGTAATCTCAGCATTTTGGGATGTTTGAGGCCAGGAGTTTGAGACCAGCCTGGGCATCGTAGTGTCTCTAGAAAAAAGTGTTTTTTAAAGTAACTGAGCATGGTGGCACATGCCTTTATTCCCAGCTACTCAAGAGCCTAAGAATAGAGGATTGCTTGAGCCTAGGAGTTCAAGGCCTTAGTGAGCTATGATTGGGTCACTGCACTCCAGCCTGGGCAACAGAGTGAGACCTTGTTTGTAAAAATAAATAAAATGATAGAAAACTACAAATGCATAAATTTAAATTAAAAAAAAAATTTGAAACATACACGTTTAAGTATAGCCAGGAGTGCTTCCTATCTTAGTTGGTTTGTGAGCAGATTAATTTATGTTCTGGAATGAACCCACTGTTAAATGTGTTTATAAAGATATCATAATAATAACAGTTTGGATTTGTCACATAATTAGACAGACTCATAGCTAAAAGAAAATAGAAATTCTGAAACAGACCCTCAATACATAGAGGAATTTAATACTCTAAGGGTAGAATTTCAATTCATTAGGGAAACAGTGGATTATCAGTAATACAGTTTTGAGAACTAACTAGCTGTTTGGTAGATCATGAACTTATACCTCTATTTAGCACCAAAATGAATAACAGATGAATCAATAATATAAATAAAACTGAAATAAAATGATTATTATTATCAGGTGGGGAATTCACAAGCCCATAAACTACGAAGAAAAGTTTTGGTAAATATGACATTGCCATAAAATTTCTTTCTGGAAAAAGAGACCTCCCTGTAGCCAAAGAGAGACAGAAAAGTTAGGAGTCCTAAAACTTCCTTGGTTCCTGGCAGCATCCTGTCCCAACACTCTTTCCTCTGATACAGTCTTAAGGTAGTGATTTTCAAACTAGACCTTTCATCAGAATCACCCAAAGGGTTTGTTTAAATATGGATTGCTTAGCTGTGCCTAGAGTTTCTGATGTAGTAGGTATGAGTGAGTGGAATTCAAGAATTCGCAGTTTGAACAAATTTTCATGTGATGCTGATGCTCCTGGTTTAGGGACCACACTTTGAAAACCACTGTTTTACAGTTTTCCCAAATTTTCCTTTTTGTGTGTGAGATAATTCAGTACCATTCTTTGCAATCAAAGATCCTAAATTAAAGTGTTGAGGTAACGTGAAGTAGGCAGTTTGCTTCTAAGATATACTTACATAAACAAAGACCTGTACAAAGTTAATCAGTGCAGTATCATATGTAATAACAAAGGAATCTAAATGTCCCCAAAATAAAAGGACTATTTAAATCATTATATATCCACTATGGAATACTATACAACCATAATAAAGAACAAGGTATTTATTTTTATATATGTTGATTTGGAACAATCTTCATTTTAGCAATCATTGTTAAATTTAAAAGCAGGTGCCCCTGTTTATGCTTTTAAGAGGTACATGCATGCATAAAAATGTCTCTGTCATATAAGAACGTTGGCTACCCTTGGGAAGATAGATTTGCTGTTGAGGAGGGGATTTGGGTTGGAAAAGAAAATTGCTTATTGTATGTCCTGTTATACTTTTAAGTTCTTTTTCACCATTAAAAAAAAAAAACTATAAATTAGCAAAACAATAACTCCACATAGTTTTCATTTTAATTCACAGAGAATAAAAAAATCAAGGAAGTGAGAAAGATAGTGAGATAGGAGGCTAAGGTCAGAGAGCAGTGCTTCAAACAGATCATGGATTTGGAGCATCTTAGCACCAGAACTCAGCCACAGTAACGTCAGCTGATGTGGAAAGGAGATGAGTATGTTGACAAAAATAAATTTAAAGTATTTTATGGGATGGTTCTGCTGCTTCATATGTGAGTTGGCTTATGAGCAGATTAATTTATGAACGTATTATAAACCAGGATGCCCTCGGTAAACTAAACTTAACTGAGTTCCTGTTCTGTCCGTTAGTCCAAAATACAATTCTAAACCTCCTAAGTCTTTCTAAAATTGGCTGACCAAAAGTGGCAATTAATTTCTCTTTGTAAGTTCTTAGTTCTTTATAGTTTCCTTAATGAGTTTCCCTGAAAAGAAGCCCTCTAAATTTTGTAGGGTCCTATAGCTGTAATTACCACTGTATTTTAACTGGGGTACTCATGAAATAGCAGTTTGCAATTCATCAAAATAAGTACTTCAGAAAACACTGTTTCTTCTACTCAGAAAGCCCAGCTACCACAGATGACATAGCAATACTAGATACTATGCATTCCGAATCCAGTGATTCTCCACATTAATGTGGGGAGGCGATTTTAAAAATACATGTCTAAATTAGCTATCCTTTTGAAATTAAAGAAAATATAAAAGAATAGAAAAAACTCTGAGCTAGTTGTTATAATATCATTGTAAAATCTGCCTTTGGATGAGATGTGACCTCAGGTTGCGCCATGATCCTCTGTTGATGTATCTGTAAGATGCCTGCTCCTGCCTAGCTTCTTTGCATCAGTGCTTACGAACTGGGGCTGAGCAAAGAAATCACCTTTGTATCTCGGAAACATGCAGGAGTTTTTCCCCCCAAATGGTTCTAATGCATGCGTTCCACAGACCATTTACTTTTATAGACTTCAGGCTTATTTGAAGATCAAATGTGGTAGTACTTTTAAAATTAAAAAACTTGATATAAACGCATGGTATTTGCCATTATCAGAAATTGTGTATGATTATTTTAAAAATTGAGTTGTAATCTTCCATGCATTAAAAAATACATTTTCCTTGATTGGTATGTATTTGTCCTTAAGTGTGTGTGTGTGTGTGTGTGTGTGTATATAATATATACATACATATATATATATAATATACATATATACATATATATGATATATATACACACACACACAAATATGTGTGTGTGTGTATATATATCATATATATGTATATATGTATATTTTATATATATATATATACACACACATATATATATATATTTGTCCTTAAGTGTCCTTAAATACACACACACACACACACACACACACACACACACACGTAGGTCGGCTGTGGTGACTCACGCCTGTAATCCCAGCACTTTGGGGGGCCAAGGCAGGTGGATCACAGGGTCAAGAGATCAAGACCATCCTGGCCAACATGGTGAAACCCTGTCTCTAATAAAAATACAAAAGAAAAAAATAGCTGGGCATGGTGGCACATGCTTGTAGTCCCAGCTACTCAGGAGGCTGAGGCAGGAGAATCGCTTGAACCCAGGAGGCAGAGGTTGCAGTGAGCTGAGATTGTGCCATTGCACTCCAGCCTGGTAACAGAGTGAGATTCCATCTCAAAAAAAAAAAATATATATATATATATATATACACACACACACACACACACACACACACACACATATATATATATGTATGTGTATACACACACAGACATATGTATAATTGATTGTAAAGTTGTTTGGGTGTTAAATTTAGCTATCAGACAGGAATAAAATGGAGCAGCCAGTCCTGCCTTTAACTCTTTTGTTTTCATTTAGCTTTCACAATCAGAAAAAGTAATTTATGTCAATTTGAGATGGACTTCTGAATTTCTAACGAAACCCATATTCTCAAAGTAATGAATATGGTGCGGTTGACTGCCCTTTCCCTTCATGGCTCCTTCAAAGTTTCCTTTTTTCCTCCCTGTCTCTCCCTGCCTTCGTGTGAATTACCTGGGCCCCATGCAGATACATTCAGCTCTTGATTATCTTCATTAATGGATAGTAACTGGGACATACATAATCCCAAATGGTGGATAATCCAAAAACCATTAATACTTCGCTTTGGAGTGTATTTAGTAATGTTTCTAATTGTTTTTACCTTTCTAATTATATGTTGCTAATGTTACCATTAGTTAGCATTCCCTGAGTACATCCTAGTTGCTTGGGGGACTTAGTGTGGAGAGGGCACCGAAAAATGCAGAGTGGTAAACCAGATTGATGGGATTATTATTGAGTTAATATTTTATTTTGAATAATTTTTCCAGTTAGTGATTAAGAGTTGTCAGCATAACCTTTACTCTATGGCCTAGCACAGTACCTGCCACACTGTTGAAGTTTAGGAAATATTTGTTAAATGAAGATTCTTACTGTTTTTCTTACCAGTCTTCTGATCAAATCAGGGCTGGCATGAGCCAGGAAAAGAAGTCGGTGAAGAAAGTTCTTCTCCCCCAACCTCAACCTTTCCAACCCCAGATCAGTGAAGATGAGTATTGCCAAGTCATGGGCATTTTCTGATAGCGCTAATTTATAGGCTGTTTGACCAGCTAAGCCACACGGATTATCTCCTCACTAGCAGAGCCTTAATGCAGTGAGCCTTCAAGAAGGTAAATAAGGCTGTTTTTTTAAATGTAAGAAAGATGCTTTGAAATGGGCACAAGGAAGCTGAGAATTCCTTTTAGTAGAATATAACTTTCCATGATCATACAAGCATCCAGAATAACATAAATATAGAGCAGTTCTTAACCTAAGGTCCCTGAATTAGCTTAACTCCTAAAATGGCTTGCACTTGAATAGATATGATATGGGGATAGGTGTGTGTATTTTTCAGAAGAGAGGGCTCATACACTTGATTACATTCTCAAAGGGGTCCGCAACGTCTCTCTACTGATGAATTTAAGTTTCACTGTTTTATACTTTTCATGAAATGTTTGAAAGTAGGAAACAAAACTCCACTGCCTCACAAACTTGTCTCTGTTTGGACTTCAGAGCTATTAGGAAAAGTAATTTTGTGAATTTCTCTAACTGTACTTGATTCTAAGCTGGGGACAGACATAGGCTGAGAAGCCAGGGGTCTATGTTGAAAGACCAAACATGCAAATGGGCAGTGGCTACACTATATGTGACAACAGAACTCTGACTCAGATAAGATGCCCCAGAAGTCAAACTACAACTTTTGCAGCAAAATCGGTCCAAAACAGTTAAGCCTTGGTCAGTGGCTGCTGACTTCCCTATTTTTGCCCTACTTTCTGCTTCCACCGCAGGACCAACCTCGAGAAAGTCAAATATGTTCCCCAAGTCAATCATATATTGTGTTCCACCTCTAGTTAGCCCTCTGCCATGCCTACAACCTTCAGTGGGTCACACCTGAAGCCTCTCCTCTCTTCCCCACCCCCCCAACCCCCGCCACACTGTATAGCTTTATTATTCCCTTGGCTACTTTGGATTATCTTCCAAACACAGGTAATGGTAACTGAACTCTCTTGCTATTGCGAACTCTAAACAAATATCCTTTGCATATTATCATTTGGGGATCTTCATTTATTTCCACTGTGCATTGAGATTTGAGAGGTTCCAGGTGAACTCCCTTATCCTGAAATCCCTCTTCCACCAGTACATCACAGAGCTGATAATATTATCAGTGAAGAAATGTTTCTTGGAGTTTAGTTCTTTATGTTTCCAGGAATAGCATTTTAAATGCATGTTTTATTTTAGGAATAGTCACATCCACATAGCTAATAGTGTAGAACCTTAGGGTTAGAATACAGAATAGAGGAACACAAAGTGGATGACCATTCAGCCAGGATGCCAGTATCATGAGGCTTCTTACATGCAGAGTAACCAAATGCCCTTTTGGGCCTGGCAGTCTTGGTATTATCTCACTTCTGTCACCCTCACATCTGTAACCCTTTTTTTTTTTTTAATTGGGTCATGTTTTTATAGTAGTGTTTTCCTAGAAAATAAAATGTATATAAACTAATAGAGATAGAATTCTAAGAGAAATTTGACTGTGGATACTTTGTATCCCAGTCATTAAATGTGTAGTGGCCATTGGCTGAACGGTTAGACATGTAGAGTGAGCCAATTTGAAGATACACACTCAAGAGTAGGCTGAGAAGATACAAAGTAGAACTTCCTATGTATGGTTCTCATAGTTTGGCTCCCACACCAGCAGCATTATTATCTCCTAGGAACTAGTTCAAGATACACATTATCTCTGGACACAGTAGCAAATGCTTGTATTGACCCCATTTAAAAAAAAAATTTATCAGACTCTCCTTAAATCGTCGGTATCAGAAAACTTTGGGGATGGATTCTAGCAATCTGTGTTTTTACCGTCCCTCCTGACACCTCTGCTGCATGCTAAAGTTTGAGACTACTGTAATTAGAATAGCCATCCAATAACTTTTGCTTTTTCTCTCCTCATGGAGTAACATTTCATGTGAATGTGTGGTAGATTTTAGGAGCCCTGAGATCTGGAGCCGAAATATGGGCAGGAAACAGGAATTTGTCACCTTGTCCAGTGTCTCTCAAACTTAAATGTACATGCAGATCACTTGGAGATTCCGTTAAAGTGAAGCTCTAACCCAGGAGCACGATACTGGGGGCTCAGAGTCTGCATATCTAACAAGCTGCCAGTTCATTTCCTGAACTCTAGTTCCCTGCATGCCCATACCTCCAATGTTCCTTAGCTGGAGCGTGTGGTCTCCTAGGATCCCTATTCACCCTGTAATTACACTTTGAATAGCAGGGTCCTAGGAGACCACACGCCCCAGCTGAGGAACATTGGAGATACGGGCATAGCAGGGAACTAGAGTTCAGGAAATGAAAGGGGAAGGTTCCAGAGGAGTTAGGAGGCTTTTATAAATTCATGCATAAATCTCATCACTTACTGCTCAGAATGTATGTTCAGGGTTCTCCACAGAGAGAAAGGAGAAGCCCAAGGAGAAGACTGATGAGCAGCTAGAAATCCTGTGAAAGGTCCAGCATGTAGGCCCAAGATCAAGATCATCTCTGGTCAAGAAGAACTAACTTCAGGAAGAAGATTGATATTAATTAAATAAACATTTGTTAACCCCCTACTCTTTGTCTCATACCAAATAACTCCAAAGATCTTGTGATCTGTTGGAGAAGAGAGAGAAACCGAAACAATATCAGTAACTTACTATTTAGCCGAGATTTGTTTATCAGTGCTTTTATCTCTGGAAAATGTAACTGGGAGCAGTAACACTAATAGGTGTGAAACCTTCAAACATCAGGCCTGGGCAAAGCAGTGTCCTAAACCCTGAGCTGCCAGACTGGTTTAGGGCACTTTCTGGAATAGGAAAGAAGAGAAGGAAGAGAGGGCCAGTGAAAACCCCAGAGGGTACTTAAAGCTATAGGTTAGAGGTAAGGTCAAAGGCAATAAGATACCCCTGCTGCCCTTTAGGAGTGGGTTCCTTCTGACTCTCTTAATAGGTATCCATCTGTGGATTTTGCCCATGTCCCTTTCAGTAACAAGAATTTTATTTCCAGTGTAATTGTTGGTGGTGAGATTGACTGCTTATGGAAACACAATGACTGTGATCTTACCTGCATCCCTGACAATAGATTCTGATATTTCTCAGCTTAGTGTTATATCTCATGTCAGTTCTTCCAACAATGTATATAAATGTATTAGGGAGATGTATGCAGTGGAAGTTGAAAAGTGCTATTCACTATAGTTAACATCCCATTGGTATTTGAAATGTCTGTGACAGTTCGAAAAAATTAAGTCACACATGTTTTATTTTTTTAAATGAGTTTCAGATTAGGGAGGATAGGAGTAATTATTTTTAGCAAATCTCTATATGCAATTTTAGAAAATGTATTTGATCATAATTTCCTTTCCTGAAGGTAAAATGGTAGAGCAAAGCCTATTTGCAGACTTTCTAGAAGTAAGAACTGTCTCTGGTATGAATAAAAACAGTTTTCATGAAAAAGGCTAAAATTAATTTTTCCAACATGGTCAACAACTGCACATTAATTCTTTATATATTTAATTCATACACAGCAGTGGCTTCTAAGTAATTTCCTCAAGGAGATACCCAGTAGCTTACTTGTGGTGGAACCCAAGAAAGTGATAGGGTAGAGAGGTTACTTCTCAGCAGCATGTATCCCCATAGGCCTGTCCTGTCAGGGCTAAGATTCCAGCTGCTCCATAGTTGGAATGGACAAAAGGATTCTTACAGAGAATGTATCCTGTTGATACAACTATAGCTATATTAGACTGTTACCATCATGCATTAGCTTTATTGGAATTTCCTGGTAAATTATACATGCGAAAGTTACTCAGTCCTTGAAGTACTGTACTTATAAGCCAAACAGCAAGCATACATCTGAAAGAGGTATGTGTGTATGAGAGAGAGAGAGAAAGAGAAAATGTTCAAGCATCAAAAACATATCATATTATGGTCATCCAATAATGGAGGATGCTTACCTGTTTAATTTTTTATCTAGTCAACTATTTCAATTAGGTCTTTCAAAAAATATTTGGGATCTGAATGCTTTGAGCATATATTTGAATCCTTTAAGCCATCAAACTCTGCTTCAGAAAGAGAAAGAACAGAAACTTTGAATTACTGTGTCTAAAGAATTCCAATTTGCTTTCTAAGTTTTCCTTGTAATCCATGGATTGAACCCAGCTTGAATTTGCGTTTTTGGGAACACATGTTAACCTAATTTAACCCCCACAGAATATGGACATGAACTGTTAAAAGTATATTTTTGACTTCGGGGAAAATGCTTTCTTCCTTTCAGAGGGCAGTACATAGCCCTTTATTAAGGAAGGTTTCTTATTCCAAAAATAAGTTCCTAATAAATACCACTCATTCCTAATGTAATTTATTCTCTTTGGCAAGTGTTTGAAACTGTTTTGTCAGAACAACTGTAATACGCAAAAATAGTCTGAATGGAAGATAGAGCCTTGTATATCTATGCTTTTCCACGAATATAAGATCATAAAAATGTTGGGTATAGAAGATGACCATAATATGATATTCTGCAGAACCCTTAGAAGACTAATAAGTATAAAATTGGAGTAAAATTATTTATTTTGGGCTCCCATCTTTTAGTGACTTTGTTTTCTGAAGAAGTTCAAATTAAATATGAGAATTCCTTGTGACCTTAAGTATAATAAATCCAGTGGTTAGTTGCAATTTTAAGACTGTTTTCACAGAGTTGATATAAAGGAAAACTCAAGGTGTATTAATTTCAAAAGAACTGCATACAAAGAAACCCAATATAAGGGCCTAAAATCAGTAAAAAAAGTACCCAAACACACAGATAAACATTTTTGGCTTGCTTTTATTTTTCTTGACTACTAATACAGAACTTGGATTCTGTGTTTATTCCATAACAGATATAGTTTAAAAATGAATTGTTAGCTTTGAAAAATACAAGTGAACAGAAAGCAAAACACAAAATTGATATCATTGAACAAAAATCTAACATTGTTCTTTTATGTAAGAATGCTCACCTAGTAGTATCGTTTCTTGATCACAGGTTACTCAAGATGCCCTTATAATGTTTGTTAAATTAAATTGAATATAGCATTTCTACATTACTTATTCTTGTAAGGTTACTGTACCCATATCTCACTAAAGAGCCATTAACGGAAAAGAATAGGGAAGTGAAGACCTAGGATTTAATTTTCTTTCTCCATATGCAACCCACTACAGCCAGGTTGGATTAAGGCTATGTTTATTTAAACCTCAGTCAAATTGGTTCTTTACATAAACTGATGGGTAAAAATGAATTTCTCTTGGTGTTTCCATGGGTCATTCACCAAGCAATAACACCAACAGTAGTTACTGATCCCCTGGGAACAGCAGCTTAATTACACAGAAATTTAAAATGGAGAATAATGGTATAAAGGCAAACATAGAGACTTGTCCTCTCTTTGGGTGGTTTATTATTAAATTTAATACCTCGGATATTCTTTTCTGTTTGTGCAGATCTTAATTACTAAGTAGATCTGGTAAAATATGAATTATTGTATTATCACAAGTGATAAAATATATATGGTTATGAGCATGGCAGTCTGCAGGTGTAACATCCATAAAGCAAGATTAATAGTATCAAGCAATTAAACTGAAGTTATTTTTAAGGGGAAAAGGTTGAATACTACCCTTAAGTGCAAATTAAACTCTCGCTAAATGTTTTTAACTACAATAAAAGCATGTTAATTTTAGGAGTGACTTCTTTACAAGACCTCCTTTCTTAGAGTAAGTTTTTCTTTCCAAGAATATAAAAGCTTACTAAAATAATTTCTAACTCATTCTGTAAAGAGCTGCCTTTTTCCTTGGCTTTTAAGCTCAATGAAGAAAGCCCAAAATAGCACAGGAAATTTGTGTGTTGTGAATATATATGAGAACTAAATCCAACTGGGATAAAATGATTAAATTATTGATAAGGTCAGTGTTGGTCCCAAAGCATTCCATTAGTTATATGCTTCTTCTTAAATATTTTGAGAATTTGGCCTTAATTTTCTTATAATTACATATAAAATAGAGACAACATTTTACTTTAATATCCTCGCGTGTACAACTTATTAACAGTCTTTATATAAAAGAAACATCTAATGATAAATTTTTTTCCTATGTATTTTTGCTAATTTTTTAGGCATCTAATGATAAATTTTTTTCTTACGTGTTTTTGGTATTTTCTTATGTGTTTTTGGTATTTGCTAGGCATCCAATGATAATTTTTTTTCTTATATGTTTTTAGTATTCTTTCTACCTCCTGGATTATTTTTGTGCCACCACTAACAAGATCAATGCCTGTACTTCCAAATTAGGTATCCCTTTGCCTGGCTTTACAGTGGGGTTAACAAGACTTCTGTAAATATATAAAGCACTTAGCAAAGTGTATGGAGGTCTTTACAAAGAACTTTCTAGATCTGTCTCTCTCTCACTTTCTCTCTGTTTCTGTCTTTCACATGCACTCACACACGCAGAATTTGGTCCTTGCCCTGGAATTTTATAGCAGTGTATTTGGCAAGGTACTTCAAGATTGAAGCAATATGAAAGATTCATAAAGCAGCACATTGTAGATAACACATTAAATATAAAAGTACTAAAGACATGCATTGTGTGTAGTTTTGGAGATATTAAATATGTGAACAATTTGACACAGAAAATAAAGATGCATCTTATTCAGTATAGATTACTAGATGTTTGCAGTTAACCTTCCTGACTGCTGCAGTGAAAATCGCTGCATGTGTGTAGCTTCAGAGTCAAGAAGGATGCAAGAGAAGTTCTGGGAATAAATGGGCACTTTGTTGTAGAAATAACGGGTATAGAAATTATTTCTAAGAAATGGGCTACTTTGTTTTTTTGTTATTCTTAAAGCACTATCTGTGATGAAATCTAAGATGCGATTGCTGATAAGAAAATGACAAGAATTTGAGCTGTAAGGAAAGAGGGGAAACATTGTATTCTTAACTGTAGTTGTGTATTAACCATCATCCATTTTCCTCATTGATGGATTTTTCTTGCAGTTGTGGCAGCCAAATAACTGTAACCACACTTTAAATGTTTGAATGCAAACATTTGTATCCGTTAAAAATCCTTTGAACAAGGGCCCAAAATGGTTTAGTTCATGTACTTTTTTGCTGTGCCCATCTCTGATTCCCCTGATACTCTTTGCAAGATTAGTTAATTCTTTGTAATTAAGAATAGCAGCCTATTTAATTTAGAGATGTTTTTGTACTTCTTGGAATAGTAAATATTAGTTTATATAATTTGAAAGAATTAGAAATGTGTGGAGAAGTTGTTTTTTTCCGTAAGCCATGTAAACACTGTCATATTAGACCAAAAAAAATGCGTGTTGATCACCCCCATTTTATTAATAGCAGTGGAATAAAAATTGAAAGGCAGATAAAAATGATGAGATACTATAACATTTTTTAAAAGATAAATATTGGGCATTTAAATTTTTTATACTGAAAAACTGAGTAATTGATGAAGTTGAAAATATAATTAGTTATTCTATTGGTTAATTTGGTAATGTGAATTAAAAAAACTTGTGTTCAATCACATAGTTCCTAATAAACTATGATACATATTTGTGAGTATAGAGCATTTTGTCACATCTTTGATTCCTCCTTAAATATATTACTCTGAGGAAAGTATTTGAATTTATTTTGCCTTTCTTTAACCCCACAGATGGTTATATTTGGTTTCTAATTTTACACAGAAGTAACATCTCTTAATTTTTTTAAAGAATTTGTTTTATTCTATACAATTTGATGATACTAGAAATTTAGAATTTTTAATTCTTTGCTATGTGCTAGAATCACGTAGAATTCTAGCTGAAGTCCTTAGAAAAAGACTTATTTAAGGAAATTGTAGCCATGTTATATAAAATTAGAAGTTAAATAAATAAAAACATCGATTTTTTTCTTATAAGAATTAGATATGAATAGCATTTATTGAAAGTCTAAAGTGTCACTGTGATGTACAATTATATACAGATGTTGCTTGGTATTCTTATTAGCTGCTTATGTTTACTCTGTGGCATATTTATTTTCAAGGTAATAGAAATAAGTTTGAAAAGCACTCCTAGAAAGATAGCCTTATCGGTCAGGTATATCTGTTGCAAAGCTAAAAAAAATTTAGTATGACTGTATCTTACATTTAAAATAACTACCTGTGCTTGACCAAAAAAATAGGTATCTGCTGGCTTTTTCCCACACTTAATTTTAAAATGAATTATTTTAAATAGAAGCGAGATGTGAGAATGCAGTTTTCCAAGTTTGTGTAGGATTTGTCATATAAACATTTGCAAAAAGGAATTAACAACCACAGAAAATCAGTAGAGATCATGAAATTTTGGAAAATTTTATTTTTAACTTACAACCTTACCTGTGAAAGCAACTACGAGAGTACTAAACATTCATTTTCTCTTCACCTTTTGGAAATTTGTGATTTCTGTTAAATATGAAAGATTTTGACTTTTTTCAAATGTAATACTTGTGTATATAATAGCATTTAATGATTATGGCCTAGTTATACAATTATAAAATTCATTTGAAAGCTTAAAATGTAGATCTTACTATATATTTTTGATATATAATATTTGCTCACTGTGTTCAGTTAATAGTTTTTCACAGTTACTTCAGAAAATGATCACTCTCCACATTACTCTCAAAAGTACTGTCTTCTGAATTTTTGTTTTGTTTCTTTCTAGAAGGTGGGTGCGCCTGCTGTTTGGACGAGAGTTCCCCCTACAGGACCTTCTGGTGGTCTGGGATGCCTTGTTTGCAGACGGCCTCAGCCTGGGTTTAGTAGATTATATCTTCGTAGCCATGTTACTCTACATCCGAGATGCTTGTAAGTGTTAATGACCTTGCCTACATTTTACTAGGTACTCCAGATTTTTTTAAATGTTTTGCCTTTTAAATAGACTGGGTGTTTTATTATTTGATTTACATGTGCCTCAAGTTTTATAGTAGGGTAATATACTGAAATTTCAAAGGAACATACTAAACATCTCTTTTGTTGGTTAACTGTGTACACACTGGGAGATGTGAGTTATTTTATCCTGGGAGAATTAGAATGTTCTTCAGAACCATTTTTCTGAAGACTTTACTCCTGCTTTAATCTCCTTGTTACACACAGTTCTGAAATGCATATGTAAAAGCCAGTATTTGAAATATGTTTAGAGCTCCACCTTCTGACAGGTAGGGAATATTCAAGGATGTTTATCAGGAGAGTGGAATTATTTTTATAATATCAACATCTTGCTAATAAAAAAATATTACATTTAAAGGTATTTTAACTTTCTCCCAGTTATATTTTAGAAAAACATATTTCTCAATATAGTGCTGAATTGTAGATGTGTTCCCATCTCCTCAGATCTATGTTAGGGTGCCTGCAGTAGCCAGAAAGCCAGTGCCTAGCCCTTTCAAATAGCCTCATAGTCGTTAGCTACAAGAAAATATCAGTGTGTATTTTATTTTATTTTATTTTTTGAGACAGAGTCTTGCTGGCTCTGTTGCCCAGGCTAGAGTGCAGTGGCACAATCTCAGCTCACTGCAACCTCCGCCTCGGGTTCAAGCGATTCTCCTGCCTCAGTCTCCCGAGTAGCTGGGACTACAGGTGTGTGCCACCATGCCCAGCTAATTTTTTGTATTTTTAGTAGAGACAGCGTTTCATCATGTTAGCCAGGCTGGTCTCAATCTCCTGACCTCGTGATCTGCCCCCCTCGGCCTCCCAAAATGCTGGGATTATACAGGTGTCAGCCACTGCACTCTGCCTCTCAGTATGTATTTGAAATTTCAAAGTACCTCATATTGTTTTCCATCTCAGAGAAGTAATCAAAAATTCACATAATAAAACTTCTAAGCCAAAATATAATTAGGAAAAATTGCACAAAATTATGTGATTGAATTAGGAAATAGGAAGCTAACATAAAGTAAGACTTTGTCAGAAGAACATATACTAATTAGAGGCATTTATAATTGTGACCGTTAAACTGTTATGTGGTTCTCTTTATTTGTTCATTGAATACTAGTTGTGCCAGATGCTCTTGTTATGCCTCTGGTAACACTAATTTTCTTTAAAATTTTAGATTATACTTTTTTTTAATTTCCCAAAATTACTTAAATAAGTGACAGGAACACCACATTTTATCCAAAAATTGTAGATTTTGTTCTATGCCTCGAAGGTCAAATAGTTTAGGTTTTGACAGACGAAGTGAAAGTTTCTTCCTTCTGAGCCAGATCTAATCATATAAGAACATGAAAGTCATAAAAGGAGACATTGGGAAAGTAGAGAAAAATATCTGAGTAGATTTGATGGATACTGGGTTTTATGATATTCAATACTAATCTCTAAGTTGTATTTTTTAATATAAATAATAAAAGGAACGAGAAACCTCTTGTAGAAAAAAAAATACTTTGGATAATATTTTTGCAAAACTTTCCAAATCAAACAACTGCTGAAAAGTATTATGATTTTCTGTAATTGTAAACAGTTTACAATTTGTTCTTTTTTAACTTTGGCACATTACTACTATATATTTTTAATTTAATCATCCTGTCTCCTATCCTAAGACCTACTTTTATCATTTTATAAAACATGGCAAAATTTTTGGCAGCTGAAGTCCTTACACATTTTATATCTTTTTACTGATGACTTTATAAAGTGTGGAAACATGCAGAAGTAATGAAGTTATTTATTTGTTTCAATATTTAGTCCAACTTATTTTAATTTTGTTATTAAGTTTATAACAGTGGATAAGATATCCTAAAGATAGAATGAATATTTGTCAGGTATTTGCAGATCACTGCTCCTGTCCTCAGAAAGCTTACCAACTACTAGGGAAGACTGACATAAATAATTTCAAATGAACATACTTGGTGCTATAGTTGGGATGTGGACAGGTAGTGTGAAACTTAAGGAGAGGCATCTCGCTTCCTGCTGGGCTGCGGTGAGTGAATAGAGAAAATTGTGCAGGTGTTGGCAAGCCAAATAAGAGGATCTGCTTACTAGGCAGAAGGAACAGCATGAACAAAGGCCTGCAAGTGAAAAACAGTTTATTAGGGATATGTATATGAATATGTTTCTACAAGCTGTTTGGTTATTAGAGTACAAAGGGAGAGAGAGATGAGCAGCAGGTTATGAGACTAAAGAAAGAAACAAGAGTGTCATGATGACAGTCTTTTTATGGTAATTGGTAGGGAGCTAATGAAATGTCCAAAGCAGAAATGTGATCACTCTTAGGTCAATTTAGCAGCAATGTGGAAGATGGAGTTGAAGGAGACAAGAGCAAGGGCATCAGATAATAGTCATGATGGTAGTTCAGGAGAAAAGCAGTGGATCAGAGAACTATTTACAGCTAAAATTACCGTGATTTAGTGATTAAATGTGATAGGCTGCAATAAGCCATGATCTTGCCACTGCACTCCAGAGCGTGGGTGACAGAGCAAGACCCTGTCTTAAAAAAAAGAGAGCTCTATGGATCTATGAAAAGAGAAAATATCTTGTTTTGAAGCTTTCGCTTGTTTATTGTCTGTTCTTCACACCCACCCCTATCCCTGTTCCCCAGTGAGAGTCAGGATTTTGTCTGTCTTGGTTTCCCTCCCATACACCAGCATCTAGAGTTGGTCCCAAGGCATAGTAAACCTCCAGAAAATTATTTTTTGAGTAAAATAATTGAGGAAACAAGGACCTAGAGGCAGAAGAAGAGAACTGGGTCTGGAGTCCTATGGAAGACTGGCTGTGGAACAGGAATGAGAAGCTGGTGCTGATCCAGGAAGAAAGCACTAGAGTACTTTCACAAGTAATCCAGTTCATAGGTAGAGAAGGCAGAAAATGGACGAATTCCATAAAGGAGGAAGCGAGGTCATCCACTGTGAATGAGGCAGAGTAGAGTTAGTGGTTTTTGGGAAATGACTTGGAGATGTGATAAAGATAGCTCATCAAGAGCCAAGGAAAGCCATGTGTAGCTGTCGAAGATCCTACAGAGAGAAGCACTGGAAGTGGCACAAGGCCTCAAAAAAAAAAGTAGACTGTGATCCAGTTAGGCCTGCTTCCAAATGAATTAGGCAGGACTGAAGGGAGACAGGAGGGTAGAGAGTGTTGAGTGTATTTTAAAATAGTGGTTTAAGATGTATAAAGAGGGAAGTACAGCCAGGGAAAGATTAGGGAAAATTGTATCAAGGGATTGGGTGAGGTAGGGCATGAGACAGCTAAATGCATACAAAGTTGTGGTCAGACATAGAGCAGTTCTAGATCTGATTTGTATGGTTGAAGTAGGTGAAGGGAAATTTAAGTCACTTAGAAGACCAAGGGTTTGTGAGGAAACTGGAGTTTCTGTTTAGTTCTCCATGGACATTTCTCAAAGGATCCTACTAGGAAAAGGTATAGAAAGAAATGTAACGAGCCTGGCACCATAGCCTCAAATAAAAAGAGTGACCAAGAAAACAGCTTTTATTGAACCAGTCAATTATTTAGAGTTAACCATTCAACCAGTATTTACCAGTATATGGTACATAGATGACAGTGATAAAGGGACATGATAGAGGCATAGTGGCATGGTGTGAACTTCAAAGGAAGAGGGGGTTTTATGGAATCATAGGAAGCAATAGTTTGGAAGCAGAATCAAGGAGCAAGGTGGTCCTTCACCTCACATCTGGAGGTTGCAGAGGCAGCAGTGACTCTCGGAGGGTGAGGCTTAGTGGGAAAGACATTGTTCTCTAGAGAAAAGGATTGAGAAAGAGGGGAGCAGCAGAAAAAAAGGGACGGAGAACTGGTTTGGACAGAGTTGCATGGGAGGTCAGTACTAATTACAGGGGTTTATATTTTTGGCTATGGTCAAGAACTAGGAGGAAGGAGGAATTTGCCAGCCCCAGCTTTCCAAATACGTCATTAGTATCAAGTTTTTATTTCACGCCAGTGGATTCTGACTCATGAGGACTTTCTGGGGCTTCCAGAGTAGGAATGTTCAGTTACACTCAGTAGTTTCAGTCTCAGTCATTCAAGAAATCTTAACACCACTGTACCAGTCTCTGAGCATTATATACGTTCTTTTGGAGCTACATTTGTAGGATGCTCAGAGGATGTTTCATCTGAGAGAAACTAAAAGCCTTCTTTCCGTGGTGACATTCTTTCCTTGGGGTGCATGTCTCCTAGAGATTCAGTGGATGAGGATCAAAGGGTCTATGATCATCCCGATAGTGTGCAAAATATTGTGTACAAGGTATGCCTTTGTCTGGGTCAGATGTCTACAGTTTTCATCACTTTGTCAAAGGAATACATGCCCTTAAAAATAGTTAAGATTCACTATATCTAATCCAAAATTGATTTTATAGGCACATATAATAAAGCCTGTTATGGGTTGAATTTTATCCCCTCCCACAAAAGATATATTGAAGTCCTAACTTCTAGTACCTCAGAACATGACCTAATTTGGGAATAGATTGTTGCAAATATATTAGTTAAGATGAGGTCATACTAATCCTATATAAATGGTGTTCTCATAAGTAGAAGGAAATTTGGCCACAGACATGCACAGAGGGAAAATAATGTGAAGGCTCACAGGGAGAAGAAAGCCATGTGAAGACAACCAGAAGCAGAGGCAGGACTGATACATCTACAAGGCAAGGAATTACCAGTCATTACCAGAAGCTAGGAGAGAGATAGGAAACAAATTCTCCCTCTTCAGAAAAAGAAAGATGCTGCTAACACCCTAAGCAGGAGAGGCAAGGAGCATTCTCCCCTACAAGTTTCAGACAGAGCATGATCCTACGGAAACTTTGATTTTGGACTTTAAGCATTGAGAATTGTGAAACAGTAAATTTCTTTTCTTTTAAGCTACCCAGTTTTTGTTACTTTGCTGAATTTTATGGATGAAAGTTATATACAGAAAGAAAAATTGAGCAATAAGAAAATAATGTGAGAGTAATCTTAAACCATTACTCCTGTAATAGTTTATGAATAGCCATACCCTAACCACACTGCTTTTTTTTTTTTTTTTACATCTCATGAGCAGCATCAACACCGCACTACTTTTTAACTGACTTGTTGCATATTATAAGTCTCTCTTGTGTTCCTTGCTTCCCCTCGCTCCACCTACCGAAATCTTACTCCTATTTTCAGGCCTAGGGCCAGGTAGCCTTTTTCCCAAACCTTTCCTATTATTCTGGCTCACGCTGATTTCACATTCTTGCAGTCCTATAAGATCCTAATCACTACCACTCAGTGTAGCACTTAGTTCTACTCTATTTTACATTTTTCCTTAGTTACTGTGGGTGTTGGTCCTATCTCCTCAACTAGATTGTGAACTTCCGTAGTTCACCAGAACCACATTACAATTCTTCACTATCTCTAAAAGCATCTGAAGCTCTTCATGTGCTCAGTTAATGCAGTACTTGAGGCAATGCCAGGCCAAAAGGTACCATAGAGACCTTGGAGGGGTGGATTTGTGTGCTGTGATTACTAAGAAGACAAGTGTTAGTCTTATTCATAGAACAACTCAACTCTTTGACAATATATTTTCAGCAAAGCCTTTTCAAAGAAAGCATTGCCTACTTTTAAAATTAAGTAGCTGAGGGCCGGGCACAGACCTGTAATCCCAGCACTTTGGGAGGCCGAGGTGGGCAGATCACAAAATCAAGAGATTGAGATCATCCCGCTCAACATGGTGAAACCCGTCTCTACTAAAAATACAATGGGCACGGTGGCACTTGCCTGTAGCCTCAGCTACTGGGGAGGCTAAGGCAGGAGAATTGCTTGAACCTGGGAGGCAGAGGTTGCGGTGAGCTGAGATGGCGCCACTGCACTCCAGCATGGCAACAGAGTGAGACTCCATCTCAAAAAAAAAAAAAAAAAAAAAAATTAAGTAGCTGAAATTTTCACATCTATTTTTTATTGATTTTATGTATTTTGTTGACAAGTATCAAAAAAGTCTCTATTTTAAACATAACATACCTTTTATTTGTCTTATAAATTGCACTAATAGCTAAAACACTATAATTAAATCTATTTATAGACTCCTTTTTTTCTCTCTCTCTCTCTCTCTCAGACAGAGTTTCACTCTTGTTGCAGAGGCTGGAGTGCAGTGGTGCGATTTCAGCTCACTGTAACCCCTGCCTCCCAGGTTCAAATGATTCTCCTGCCTCAGCCTCCCAAGTAGCTGGGATTACAGGGGCCCACCACCACACCCAGCTAATTTTTGTGTTTTAAGTAGAGACAGAGTTTTGCTATGTTGGCCAGGCTGGTCTTGAAGTCCTGACCTCCGCTGATCTGCCCGTCTCAGCCTCCTGAAGGGCTGGAATTACAGGCATGAACCACCTTGCTCAGCCTAGTTTTTCTTAAAAAGAAAATATTTCTCAAATGTTTATTGCCTTTTTAATGTGCTTTCTATTTGAACACTATAAATAGAAAAGTTTCCTTCTTGACACTTCTACCCACTTCCTGCCTTGTTTTTTCAGCCAGTGTAAGTAAGCATGTTACAATACTCTACTATAATTTTCCTGTTTTTGGTTGGGATCTCTTTAGCCATTTTCTGGCCTGGCATGTGGCATGTCAGTTGTGGTCTCTTTGTGATTTCAAATGTTATTCCTTTTGATTTCATTTTAGATCTCTACTTATTCTTCAGCCACTGTCTGACAGTGTTTCCCTCTGTCCTAACCCAGAATTTCTGTTTCTCTATTTTCTAGTTAACAGCATGTTCAACATCATATTGATGTCAAAATGCAGTTTATTTCAACTGCAAATTGTGTTTGTCTTTTCTGGAAAAGCTTTGCTTAACTTCAGTGACTACAAATTTTAAACCTCATGGTAATGTCACAAAGTTTTATTGAAGCACAAATTGATAGTCTTATTTTTGAAGGAGTCTTTGAGCACTTCCTGACTACTAGCTGTCTTCCCTCTGAGACAGAAAATGGTGTCAGTTGTTTTTATGATTATATCAGATATGTATGTTAAAGTATCCTGTTACAAACACCATTTATACTATTTTTATACCTTAGTTTAACAGTCTTCTCAAGTTGCATTAACAAAGGCTGACATACCATAATAGCAATTGTATGTTATTTGGGGTTTCTTTTTTAATGTCTTCTTTAAAAAAAAAAAATGAGTTGGATTTTAAGAAAGGTCCTAGGTTCAGTACAAAACTAAGTGGAAAATACGGTTTGCATATACGCACCCCCAGATACCGATAGCCTCCCCCACTATCGCCATCCCACATCAAAATGATACATTTTTTACAGTGAATAAACCTGTATTGTTACAGCATTATTGCCCAAAGTTCATAGTTATACAATAGGGTTCACTCTTGTTGTTAGACACTCTGTGTGTTTGGATCAATGTATATAATGACATGTATTCATCATTATAGTATCCTAATATACAGCAGTCCCTCCTTATCTGCAGTTTCAGTTTCCACAAGTTCAATTATCTGATATCAACCAAGATTCAAATATGTTAAATGGAAAATTTCAGAAATAAAAAAATGTGTAAGTTTTAAATTGTATCCCATTCTGAGTAGCATGATGAAACCTGTAGTCACCCCACTGTGTTCTGCTCTCACATGAATCTTCCTTTTGTCCACTGTATGCACACTGCATAAGCTACCTGCCTATTAGGCACTTAATAGCCATCTTGATTATCAATGTGACCGTTGTGGTATCACAGTGCTTGTGTTCAAGTAACCCTTGTTTTACTTAAAGCCCTAAAGCTCAAGAGTAGCAATGCTGGCATAACATTATAATTGTTCTGTTTTATTATTAGGTATTATTGCTAATCTCATCATAATTTATAAATTGCTTGAATTATAAATTAAACTTTTATCATAGGCAATGTATATTTAGGAAAAAGCTTAGTACATATAGGGCTGAATACTATTTGAGGTTTCAGGTATCCACTGGGGGTCTCAGAACACATCCTAAAAACCCTCTGTGTTCTGCCTATTCATCCCTCATATCCCTCTAATTCCTGGAAACTACTGATCTTTTTACTGTCAGAATGTCATATGGTCAGATGAATGAAGTATGTAGCCTTTTCACATTGACTTTTTTTTGCTTAGTAATATGCAGTTAGGTTTCCTCTGTGTCTTTTCGTGGCTTGATGGCACATTTATTTTTAATGCTAATATTCCATTTTTTAGATATAATACAGATTGTTTATTCATTCACCTACTGAAGGACATCTTGGTGGCTCCCTCATATACAAATCAGACCTCCACCCACTTTTCTCCTTCCACACATCCCATTTCTCCTTAGTGCCTCTGTCAAAGGAGCCACCCAGTATCCTGCCTTCATTTGCTTCCACATATTGTTGGCTGGCACCTCACTGACCCTAAAGTCTTCCGTTTTAGGAGTTGTCACAGCCCTTAGTATTTGAAACCTACAATAGGTTTGAATTAATCTTATGTTTAATTATTTGAATTATTATTTGAAACCTACAGTAAGTTTCAGTTAATCTTATGTTTCTCTTCCACTGGAATGTGAGAGAAAGTTGAGATTGTTTTAATTATTTTAATTAATTTTTTAAATTTTTTAATTTCTTTTCATGTCTTTAGAACTTAACTCTATTTTAAATGAAACAGGTGTTTAATATAAATATTGAATGAATGAATACAGTCTAACACAAAAAAAGAAGATACTGTCAACCTTTCTTAAATACCTTCTGTACTTCACCCATTTTTACTGACAATATATATTTCTGATTAAGGCATTAAAAATCACAAAACACAATGAAATAAAGTATATGTATAAATGTCTATTTTCAGATAAAACTAATTCCCAACCTGTGGTTCTTCTTCATTTCAATTAAAAATTAAGGGAGTCAAATGTATGAATCAGACTTAATTTTTTTTTTATTATACTGTAAAGTTCTGGGGTACATGTGCAGACGTTTGTTACATAGGTATTCACGTGCCACGGTAGTTGGCTGCATCCATCACCCCGTCATCTACATTAGGTATTTATCCTAATGCTATCCCTCCCCCAACCCCCGCCACCCCAACAGTCCCTGGTGTGCTATGTTCCCCTCCCTGTGTCCATGTGTTCTCATTGTTCAACTCCCACTTATGAGTGAGAACATCCAATGTTTGGTTTTCTTTTCTTGTGTTAGTTTGCTGAGAATGTGGTTTCCAGCTTCATCCATGTCCCTGCAAAAGACATGAACCATTCTTTTTCATGGCTACATAGTATTCCATGGTGTATATTTGCCACATTTTTTTTATCCAGTCCACCATTGATGAGCATTTGAGTTGGTCCAAGTCTTTGCTATTGTGAACAGTGCTGCAATAAATATACGTGTGTGTGTGTCTTTATAATAGAACGATTTATAATTCTTTGGGTATATACCCAGTAATGGGATTGCTGGGTTAAATGGTATTTCTAGTTCTAGGTTCTTGAGGAATTGCCACACTGTCACTATCTTCACAATGGCTGCACTAATTTACACTCCCATCAACAGTGTAAAAGCATTCCTATTTCTCCACATCCTCTCCAGCATTTGTTGTCTTCTGACTTTTTAATGATCGCCATTCTAACTGGCATGAGATGGTATCTCAGTGTGGTTTTAATTTGCATTTCTCTAATGACCAGCAATGATGAGCATTTTTTCGTGTTTATTGGTTGCATAAATGTCTCGTTTGAGAAGTATCTGTTTATATCTTTTGCCTACTTTTTGATAGGGTTGTTTTTTTCTTGTAAATTTAAGTTCTTTGTAGATTCTGAATATTAGCCTTTTGTCAGATGGGTACACAGCAAAAATTTTCTCCCATTCTGTAGGTTGCCTATCCCATGATAGTTTCTTTTGCTGTGCAGAAACTCTTTAGTTTAATTAGATCCTATTTGTCTGTGTTGGCTTTTGTTGCCATTGTTGTTGGTGTTTTGGTCATGAAGTCTTTGCCCATGCCTATGTCCTGAATGGTGCTGCCTAGGTTTTCTTCTAGAGTTTTTATGGTGTTAGATCTTTTGTTTAAATCTTTAATCCGTCTTGAATTAATTTTTGTAGAAGGTGTAAGGAAGGTATCCAATTTCAGCTTTTTGCATGTGGCTGGCCAGTTTTCCCAATACCATTTATTAAATAGGGAGTCCTTTTTCTTTTGTCATGTTTGTCAAAAATCAGATGGTTGTAGCTGGGTGTGTAGTGTTATTTCTGAGGCCTCTGTTCTAGTCCATTGGTCCACATATCTGTTTTGGTACCAGTACCATGCTGTTTTGGTAACTGTAACGTTGTAGTATAGTTTGAATTCAGGTAGCATGATGCCTCCAGCTTTGTTTGTTGTCATTTGTTTTGTTTTGTTTTGTTTTTTGCTTAGAATTGTCTTGGCTATGCAGGTTCTTTTTTAGTTCCATATGAAATTTAAGGTGGTTTTTTCCAATCCTGTGAAGAAAGTCAATGGTAGCTTGATGGAAATAGCATCAAATCTATAGATTACTTTGGGCATTATGGCCATTTTCACAATATTGATTCTTCCTAACCATGAGCATGGAATGTTTTTCCATCTGATTGTGTCCTCTCCTACCTCCTTGAGCAGTGGTTTGTAGTTTTTTTTGAAGAGGTCATTCACATCCTTTGTTAGTTATTTTCCTAGGTATTTTATTCTCTTTGTGGCAATTGTGAATGGGAATTCGCTCATGATTTGGCTCTCTGTTTGTTATTGGTGTATAGAAATGCTTATGATTTTTACACATTGATTTTGTATCCTGAGACTTTGCTGAAGTTGCGTGTCAGCTTAAGGAGATTTTGGGCTGAGACAAGGGGGTGTTCTAAATATACAATAATGTCATCTGCAAATAGTGACAATTTTATTTCCTCTTTATCTATTTGAATACCCTTTATTTCTTTTTCTTTCTTGATTGCCCTGGCTAGAATTTCCAATACTATGTTGAATAGGAATGGTGAGAGAGGGCATCCTTGTCTTGTGCCAGTTTTCAAAGGGAATGCTTCCAGTTTTTGCCCATTCAGTATGATATTGGCTGTGGGTTTGTCGTAAATAGCTCTTATTATTTTGAGGTAAGTTCCATTAATACCTAGTTTATTGAGAGTTTTTAGGATGAAGGGTTGTTGAATTTTGTCGAAGGTCTTCTCTGCATCTGTTGAGATAATCATGTGGTTTTTGTCTTTGATTCTGTTTATGTGATGGATTACGTTTATTGATTTGCGTATGTTGAATCAGCTTTGCATCCCAGGGATGAAGCTGACTTGATCGTGATGGATAAGCATCTTGATGTGCTGTTGGATTCGGTTTGCCAGTATTTTATTGAAGATTTTCACATCAATGTTTATCAGGGGTATCAGCCTGAAATTTTCTTTTTTAGTTGTGTCTTTGCCAGGTTTATTTTATATTTAATATATGATTATTTGTTTTTATATGCCATTTTATAGTTAAATATAAGAATTTATGCCTATTTCTAAATATTCAATATTATTGGCATTTTACACGAAGGACTTTTTTCAGTTTACGCAGATACCCCTGTCATGCCCTTGCTAAGAATGTAAGAAAGTATAAGACATAGTGGTAAAGAGGGAGGCTTTCAGTCTACACAGACCCAGGTTCAGCCCTGTCTTTGCCATTCAGAGCTCTGTGCCCTTGGCTGTGATGTTACCTACTCTGCACTACCTCATCTATAATAGAGAGTCAACGATGATGCTTTCCTTAGGGGGAATTAGGAGGACTCATGAGATCTTTATAAAATAATATGACTATTTTTCAGGCATATTATAGGTACTTGACAAAGTGATAGCTATTTTGGAGGAGCCAGGTGAGAAATTAAAGGAAGTCTGTATATAGTTTCGTGTTTTGTGGTAGTTTCAGTCTGTTTTATTATGTTAAGAATGAAAGTATATCTCAATATGAACTTAAATAATTTGAAAATAGTGTTACAATTGTAAGTGTGGTTAGTTTTGAGTTAGGTGTAACTTATTGATCCACATTGCTTTAAACTTTCTCAAAACAATTACTTTTTCTGCATATCATTACTGATTTCCCTTTTTGGTTTGTTTGTTTGTACCTGATGGAGAAACTTAAACCATCTCTTCAGACCATTCCAGAATAGTTGTGGGGCACATAAACGTTCAGACAGAGAAGTCAGCTCTGCCTCATATGGAAGTAATGCTTTTCATCAAGGTTGAATTGAGCAAGATAGGGAAACGTACCACCTAGCCCTTGGGCCACTCACAGAAACCCTGTAGATAGAGTAAGCAGTATTGTCTTTATTTTGTAAATGGGAAAATAAAGTTTCAGTGAAGTTGGGCAGCTTGCCTAAATTCACCATATTATAATGACTAGGCGAATGATCTAATCTAGTTCTCATTCCAAATCCATTATCTTTTCTTAGGTACTACTTACCTTTGCTTTACCTTCTCTAAATCAACTCTTTAGAATGTGGCTTTAGTATTTTGTTTTTAAAGCATAAACATACTTCATTTCAAATGTAGGTAGATACTAAAACTCAGTAATTTTTCTGAATCTCTCACTTTTTCCTTCATGTCACTGCCCTGCTCTGATAGAATAAATATTGGAGAAAGAACAGTATTATGGATTAGTTCAGTTTTTCATGTTCAATAAAAGCTTACTGTAAAGTTCAAAACTAAATTCTTGTTGTGTCAGATCCTTCCTAGTTTGTTTTTAAACAAGCTTGTATAATTCTCTTCTACCTACTTTAAATTGGCTGTAGTTATTCAAAAGGAGATTTAATACTTAGTATATGTAATTTCAAATTAAGGATATTTCTATGCAGATTTTCATTAGCAAATTAGAGATGCCATTGCCTGAAAGCAGTGAACTTATTTGCTGTTATGTTCCTAATGCCAGTGCCTAACATAGCCTCTGGATATCTGGCATTCAGTAGATGCTCAGGAAATGTTCATTGCATGCAGTGATTGGATGGATGGATAGAAAGATGAAAGTGTGAGGCGGGTGGATCACGAGGTCAAGAGATCAAGACCATCCTGGTCAACATGGTGAAACCCCGTCTCTACTAAAAATACAAAAATTAGCTGGGCGTGGTGGCGCGTGCCTGTAGTCCCAGCTACTTGGGAGGCTGAGGCAGGAGAATTGCCTGAACCCAGGAGGCGGAGGTTGCGGTGAGCCGAGATCGAGCCATTGCACTCCAGCCTGGGTAACAAGAGCGAAACTCCGTCTCAAAAAAAAAAAAAAAAAGAAAGATGAAAGTGTTACCTTCTTCATTTGTTCTGCAAGTAGAATATTAGTACATTATTTGGCTTCCCTTATATATTTTATAGCTTCTGATAGCTTCAAAAGTTTTAACAAGTTATAATAACAGGATTATTGCTCTGGTCTCTGTCTATATATTTATATCTAAATCAGGCTATTCTACGGAGTTCAAGACAAGCCTGGCAACATAGCAAGAGCTTGTCTTTTCAAAAAACTTACAGATTTGACAGGCATTGTGTATGCTTCTGTAGTCTGTCCTAGCTACTCCAGAGGCTGGCGCAGAAGGATTGTTAGAGAGTGCAGTGAGCTGTGATCGTGTCACTGCACTGCAGCCCAGATGACAGAGCAAGACCCTGTCTTATAAAAAAAAAACAGTAAATAAATGATTAATCAGTGAGTCAAACTGTTCTGGAGACTAGGTTATGCTGATCTTCTAGTATACTTAAAACTACTACACTAGTAATACTTACTAGTTTACAGTATGCATCCATTGTGTCTCTTGATTTTCAAAAACAATGGCCTTTCAAAACAAATGTCTTGTATTAGAGTACACACTCTGCAGCTGGACTCTTGGGTTTCCAATCTTGCCCCTCTAGGGAGTCACTGGTAACTTGCGCAAGCGACTTAACTTCTCCAAGTATCAGTTTTGCATCTGTAAAACAAAGAAAATAATTTTGTTATTTTCATAAGAATATCATAGAAATTAAATGAGATAATGTAGGTAAAGTTCTTAGCATGTGGCCTGGCTCAGAAGCTTTTACTAATTCACTGTTATCTTAGTTGTAGTAGTAGTAATAGCTTTTTGATATTACACATCTGCCCTTCTGTAGTGTAATTTTCTCCAGAGTAAGGACTCTGTTTTGTTTATCTCTACATCCTCCCTTAGCATAGGGCCTGTCATGCATGAGGTAATTCAACAAATAATTATTGGATTGAATGAAGCAGCCAAATAAATATTTTCAATCAAAAAGTTGTTTTCCAAGCAACTAAACTTAAGCTCACAGAGGTTACCCGAACTGGTTTTAAACAGCTGCTATAAATCAGTCTTATAGATTATATTGTTTCATCTTTAGGCAACTTGATGAAAGGTTCAAATAAAGCCCCAGGATTCAAACCTACATCTCTGAGTCATGAGATCAGAAATTTTTCCACAAAATTTTCCTACCTCCTTAGAAAATGTGTAAGAATTCTTTCTTGGTCAATTACTAATATATAACTACTTTTTGAGTTATAAGATGAATTGATTAAGTCTTAATTACTTTCTAGATCTCAGAACTGTACATAAAAACATTATACTCTTCTCAGTGTCTTAGCTTTTGAATTTCTAGAGAAAAAAGGACAGCAGGTAACTAAAGGTAAATATGAAAAAATGAATAAATAACAGTCTGAACAGATACAGAAAGGGTAGGATAAGTGAGTGCTTTACAAATGAAAGCAGATGTATGAAATTACAAGCTGTCATATCAGCAATAGAAATGAAGATGATAAAGTGGTTCCTTAAACATAGATTATAATTATTCATTTTGCCCAGTCCTGTCTCCTTTCCCCATAGTGCTCATAGGAGGGGGAGAAGTAGGAAGTTATAGCAAGAAATGATATTCCAACAGCAGAAGAAAAAATAATCTGAAAATCAAAGATATTTATAATTTTAAATAATTGCTTAGTTTTTTATTTCAGTTGTTTCTATTGAATCACAGTTGTTTTCTTATGGAACATTTTTCAAGTAACTGGCTAATGAAAAGGCTTCAGTTGCAGCCACAGAAGTTAAAATTGTAAACTTTCTTCACGATCAGTGCTGTGGAGGCCGTCAGTGTGGTTCACAAAACAAGCATTGTTAATGGGCCCGCCTGTGACAGCAGTGGCAGATAAGATTGCCAAGAAGTAAAGTAGTTTACATAGACCTGCCTGAAAAGATGTGTTTAATAATTACACCCATAATTAGGTTGATTTGAAAAAAAACATTAAATGACACGCTATGGAACACATTTAGACTTATCTATGACAATTTTGACACTTTTCCTCCAAGAAATGCTGCATAGATATTCTTTCCCTATATCTCTTGTTACCTTTAGAAAAACAAATAATTAGAAGAAATTCTGCTTTCTTTAATTTTGAGTTATATAACGTTTACCTATACAAAAGAAAAAAATGTAACGAGTTATAACATAATCAAGGCAAATATTATTTAATGAAAATGTTAAACTGATTCTTTTCCATTCATATGGTTTTTATTACTAATTTCTAAGTAGCAAAACAGGAGACATTTAAAGACAGCCATATAAATAGCAGTAAATATGCATGGTTCTGAGAATTTATGTTGCAGATGTACACATATCTGTATGTGAAGTTCTTCTTTCCAAAACCCCCTGAGGATAAATGCTAATATGTTAGATTGCAGTTAACAATACAATGTGTTCCTTCAAAGGCAATTTAGTAAAGATCCCTTCTTCCTACTATCAGTGGAGTTATTGGTTTGCTTTCATTGACTCTAAGTTGTTAGTTTTTATGTTCTCTGCAATGCAGAATATCTTAAATAGTATTGCTTCTGAATTATTTTTTCCTCTTATTTAGTGATCTCTAGTAACTACCAGACCTGTCTCGGCCTTCTGATGCATTACCCACTCATCGGGGATGTACACTCACTGATTCTTAAGGCTCTGTTCCTTAGAGACCCAAAGGTAAGCTTCCCCAGTAGGATATGCATAATTTTAAGTTGGGTGAAAAATAGGCTTCTCTGTGAGAGTCCAAGAATTCTGAATGTGGAATTTGCCTAGTGGCAGATAAATTGCCTAATGATAGCATTTGCCTAAAGTTGTAGGCCAAAACACATAACTCATTGGCCAGCAACTCAGCAGGCAAATTAAATGGACATAGCCATGAGAAACTGGAACAAATATCTCTTTTCCCGCAGAAGGTTGTTCTTCCCTTTTGCCTTCCTCACAAGTCAAGGAAATCATTGAGGGAACTACCATCCTTATAGCCAAACTGTATTATCATTGGTACCCCACACAGGGGTTGATTTATCCAAGTAGAACCTTGGGGGCCATATGACGATCAAGAAAGTAGATTTATAAAAAGACCAGTTCTGTAAGAGCAGATACAATGAAGCACTAAATTATTTCACATTATGATATGTATTAATATTTCTTATTTGGGGGGTTAAGCATAATCTAATAAAATAAAGATTCAAACAGACTTTAACACTGATTTCTCTATTTGAGCGTAAAACGATTCACCAAAATTTTCTTTACACTTCAGAGGAAAAGTGTGCTCTTTTACAACTAATGTTATATTTCTTGAAAATAAGAACATTTAATGATCTAAAAAAATCTGTGAATCCTTGCTACTTTTGAGCCAAACAAAAATATTGGAAGAAGTATAAGAGAGAAAGCTTCAAACACGAATATCAGAATGCCAGGCATTGGATGGTAATCCCAGCCTTTGGCTCTTTGGCAACCCTCCCAACAGTCATGCTGGCAGTTGTCGAACTGTCTCTGAGTCAGTCAGTCTGTCTGTGGGTTCCATTGCCAAGGCTCTGTCTGATCAACTTGGGCCTCCAAGTTTAATGTAAATTTAGATTCAAAGGATTTCTGTCCTTTCCTTGGTTGTTGACTTCAGCCTTTTAGTATATCCTTTATTCTTTGATTGACTTAAAAGAATTTACTTCCTTATAACTATACCTGTTCTGTAAAGTTATGAACTTTCATATCATTTCTCTTACACAAAGCAGTTTCACTAAGCATCAGAAATATAATCCATTATTTCTCTGATGCATAAGGAAGCATACTTTTTTTGTGGTAAGGCTTACAAACCTGACTATGAAAATTGAAAGTTCCATATTTATATTTTATGTACATATGTATTTGTAAGTTCTCTGACTATATACTCCCTACCCCCCAAAAAAACCCACAAGATGATAAAATATCTGTAAAATAAGACTAAAGAATGAGGTTGCTGGTCAGTGAGGTATGAGTTTTGATCTATAAACTTAGGCAGATTCTATCAGCTTAGCATTAGGAATTTTTAGAATGATAGGGAGTGGAAAACCTTGCTAAAATAGCAATGTGAATTTTCTACTTGCATGATTTGTTTGTTTTAAGTGAAGGAAAAAAATGAATATGTTATCAAAACTTATCGATCTTGGTAATTTTTCCCTAACTAGATATGGTTGATATATGTGTGAATCACCCACTCATTCAGCTTCAGAATTCTTTATTCTAAGTTCATCAGTGTTCATTAGTGGAACCTAAATGCCCTTTCATGTTAGTATGATTTTAATGAAGTACTTTCACTCTCAATAAAGTCATGCACGTATATTGAAGCAAATTCTACAGGCATTAAAATACAGATTCTTTAAGGTTTAAGAGAAAAAAGTAATAGCATATCTAAAAAAGGGAATCCACCACCTTTATATTCAGAGTCTTTCCGAGTAAAAACATGATTAATACAATTACCTTAAACTGGTATTCCTGAGACATAAAAAATTAGGCATGATGAGGGAGTCAAGTTTGAAAGGCTCAGTAGAACAAGTTCATGGAATGATGATATCTATAGGAAAAGTACAAAAAGCTGTGTATCCTTTAAGGGACCACACAGATGGCTAACCCAGCAAAGAGGTAGACATAGTTAAGTGCATATATGGCAGACCCATTGATATCATTTTACAGATTTTAAGTAATAACTAAAGTCACTTGACACGTGTTAATATGGGTCTGTGGCAGTGTAGTGTTCTACAAGGAACCTGAATTAGGAATTGGTACCTTGGGTGAAACCTTGGTTCTACTTCCAACATCTTCATTATTTTGGAAAAATCATGCTTGCTGACCCTTGGGCTTCTCTTTTGTAATATTTGGAAGTTGAATTAAATTGTCTCTGATGACCTACTTAAGCAGAACATCCTTTTATCTTTGAAGAACTTTCTTTCTTTCTTTTTTTTTTTTTTTTTTTTTTTTTTTTTTTTTTTTTTTTTTTTTTTTTTTTTTTTTTTTTTTTTTTAAAAATTTTTTTTTTTTTTTTTTTTTTTTTTTTTTTTTTTTTTGAGACAGCGTCTCTGTTGCCCAGGCTGGAGTGGAGTGGCACAATCTCAGCTCACTGCAACCTCCACCTTCTGGGTTCAAGTGATTCTCCTGTTTCAGCCTCCTGATTAACTGGAACTACAGGCACCCACCACCATACCCAGCTAATTTTTGTTTTTTTAAGTAGAGACAAGGTTTTACCATGCTGGCCAGGATGGTGAAGAACTGACTTCTAATTGACACAGTATCTGTCTATCATTCTGCCAGCTGAGGACCTCCACAGCTGGTGACATTCCTGCCCTGGGCCTCAGCCCTGGGGCCTGCTGCAGGAGGTGCCCCATCTACTTGGCCCACCGGGCCATTCCTGTCTTGCACACCAGCCCGTGTCCTATGGCAGCTGTGACTGTGTGCTCAGCTGCCCATGGGTGGGGGTGCATGAGCAAGTGAGTGCAGGGCCCAGCCAGCCATTCTGAGTGCCAGCACAGACATGGGCTCCATACAGGGCTTTCAGCTGGATCAGGTGTGTCGCAAGCCACTCCCATGGTAGACTCTGGCATCCAGATGAGGGGAACACAGTGGTGCCCAGGCAGGGGTGCCTACAAGCCCGAAACCCCAAAGGGGATGTTACAGCATGCTGATTAGTTCTTTTAGTCCCACTGTCCATGGCCCAGTGGATAGTGGCATGTTAACAACTCTGTCAGCCCTTTCCCTCACTCTGGCCCATGGCTCCAGGGCTAATTCAGCCTTGGTGCTGCTTCCCTTCGCATGGGGTGGCTGCCCTCTGCCAGCAGAGGGCAGAGGACCACAGTTGTTAAGCGTTTGGTGTATGCACATTCAGTGGATCCCTAGTTCGGGTCCTGCATCCAAAAACAAGATCATGCTGACAATTGAAGGGTGAGGAGGGCAGAGAAAAATTTTATTGAGTGATGAAACAGCTCTCAGTGGAGAGGGGATGCAAGGGTGATCCCCTGCCCAAAGTTGGGTGGTTTCTCTCTTTGTGGCTGGGTCTGGGCTTTTATGGGCTCAGAATGATGAATGCTTGCTGACTGGTTTGTGAGTGTGCAAAAAAAAAGGGGGTGGGGTAAAAGGTACCAGTCAAAGGTGGGCACAACAGTGTAAAAAAACCAATTAGGAAAGGATAGGTGTATGTAAAATAGGTAAAGGGTGGTGATCAATCAGAGAAAAGTATGCCAAACAGGAAGACATGTTCTCAAACCGGTCCATGGATTTACCCTGGGACTTGTAGCTAGGCTTTAAACTGATTTTGGCTTGAAGTTCAGGTTTCACTGGGGACCCATCCCTGTCTACCTAGGATTCATCTGCTTCCTGCCACTATTACAGTGAACTAACAAGGTCCAATCCAGTGCTACAAAAGTAAAGTGAGAAAAATAGCAAGTTTACCTATGTTATAGAAATCCACAAGTGGACAGAGTTTTCAGTGTTGTTAATGTCAGTTATAAAGTCATAAAAGAAGCCATTTATGCTAAGGGGGAAAAAAGAGGGAAAGATAGTACTGGTACCACTGCCTATAGCGTCTAAAAATTCAGACATCATAGTGCTTTAAATGTTTTCTATTGATAGCAACAGTGAAACACTCAAAATACTTTAATCATTCCTGAGTCTCATAGATCAGAGTAAGTATATAAACACACAATTCTCAATGAAATTAACTAGTAGAAAGAGATTTGAAACATGAAAGCACACTTTCCTATATCCTAGTTTCATATGACAGTAGTGTTGAATGCTGCTAACATATTCAATAAAATAAAAATAAGGAACTCTGAGCCTTAGTAGGCTCATTATCAACCTTCAGAAAAGCACTTTGTCCTACCATCATCCCTAAATTGCTCAGTTGAGAATACATTCTGCAAGTATAGCTTGAGACATCAGGTTCTAATTGTTTTATATCAAAGATAGACTTTACTGTGGAAAGATTTTTTATTTGAATAGACTGAAGAAAGTAGGCCTAAAAACTGTAAAAATAGGATGATATTCCTTCATTGTTTTCCAACTACTCTGACATTAATCAATAACTCTATGAGGTAGGTAGAGTAGGTTATCTTTCCTCACTCTTTTCAGTAGGGAAAGGTTAAGTTTATGTGGCTTTCCCAAGGTCAAAAAGCTTGTGAGCTTCCAAGCTAGCTAGAGTGGCATCATGACTGTTCTGTCTATTCATTCCCTCCTCAGATTCCTGGTGTGTGTTCTGCATTCCTCATGAAACAGTTTTCAGGTTCAGATAGGACATGCTCTCCCCTTTGAGTCCCCATGACACCTTGTGTTTTGTCTTTATGGAAGTGTGTTTTGTCAGTTATTACGCCTTACGACTGGATCCTGCTCATTTTTTAGCACTCAGCTTTGTGTCCTGCGTATCTCGGTATAAAGAAAGTGATGATAGAATTGATTTCTGATTCAAATGCTATGCCTCGTTCCAGTTTACCACACTGACTCTAATATAGTTGGATGTCACTCATCTAGCATATTTCTGGAACCCATGTTCACATTTCCACAAAAGCATAGCCAATGGTATATTTTTCAGCTGCCATTTTTATGAAGATAGTGAATTAATTAAACAACTTTAACTTAAAGAGCATCTAGTTCCTTAATTTGCCACATATCAGAATTATTTAAAATCCTATTACAACCTTCATGTATTATGAAATACAGAAGACATAGCAAAGAATCAGTTAATTTACTTCACTTAGGCTGTCAGAGTTTTAGAACTACAAAGAACATAGACAGCCTTATCCAACTTTCTTCTTTCACAGATGAAAAAGTCAGAATAAAGATGAAGCTTAGAGACTGATTCAAGGTCACACAGCTTTTTAGTGGCAGATCAGCAATTGACCCCCGTCCTTAGACCACCTTTCCATGCAGAAGCTGTGGCTTTATTAGTTTTGGAAATAGTGGAATCCTGCTTACGTATTTCTCAAACAAATTCTTCATCTGTAATAAATGAAACTGCTATATGTGTAAGTGGCCCAGGAACTAGTTGAAATTTTAAAAAATGTATACCTTATGAAGATTGGATATCAGATATCTGTTTTTAGCATCCGGTACCTGCACATGGTAAATACAACTTCTATACTTAGCACTTCAGACCACAACCCTAATTCTCATTTTCTTGTCTTTATCATATTAGAACTACTAAGCAGATTTCCAAAACCAATCCACCAAATGAAGTTAGAGGGATAGAAGGAGGACAGTCTGAAAAATATGAAGTGATTAAAAAACATTGTTCTAGCTAGTTGTTCACATTCAAAAAAATTTTAAAACCCAATTAGAAACAAAAGTCATAGAAAATGTGAACATATTGTGTTCCTTAAATAACCAGATGTTCTTTCCTTCCTGAAGGCAGTAAGGGCTAGGAAAAAAGGTTTAAAACTATTGTTTTAAGTTAACTGTGAATTTTGCAAATCTGTTTTTACCCTTTAGCAAATAAAATTCTAATACAGAAACATAAGCAAAGTAATTTTCATTTTTTGGTGCTCTCTCATTTGTGTTGTGTGTTGAAGTGTTAACCTTATCACAAAGACTTATTACAAATGAAATACAGTACATGGATTACCATTTTAGATTATGCAGTAAGAATTTGACAGCTACCATTTGTTTTGAAGACTAAAATATTTGGGAAAAAATATTTCTAGCAAGTTTGCAAGCAGTCCTTTTAGCATTGACTGTTATTGTTAATGGAAGAAAATTTCTAGAAATAAGACAGTTTAATTTCATAGTCATTCTTGTACACAGAAACACATTATAAAAATATGTACAATGTACAACGCTGGGCCATTTCTGATTTGGTTCTTGTTCAGGGCTATATTAAATTTGGTCTTTTTAAATTATAAAAAGTGTGAATTTCAAATACCAAAATTTACATAGGTACTTAAATTTTTACTCATTTAATTCCAAAAAATCTTACTATACATGCAACATTTTTGTCGATATCAAATAAATAACTTTGGTAAAATGTCATATCAAAATTGAAAAGTAGTGAATGGATCCAAGCCTGCTGCCCGTCAGTTGACAATTTTAGAAAATGTTCCTTTCCTTAACACCATTGTAATCTTTTCCTTTCTGAGCAATAAATACTCTAAAAACTGACTCTTTCAAGATGATGCAGTATGTCCACTTATTTGCTTTTCATATTGCTTCTAGCAGAGGGTCTATTCAGGCTTTCTAGTCTGTTACTAATCCATTTTTTTGTGATGATTTTATGTTACAGCAAGATTGTTTCTATTACTCCTGTTTTCACCTTTTTTTTTTTTTTTACGCCCAAAACTGGAGCATTTCTTAGAAAACTGCCATTCTTTGAATTATTTGTTTTTGTGTTTATTCTGTTTGTGACATAACAAAAGCTGTTTTTTCTTTGTTTCAGAGCTGTGTGACTAATATTTCCTTTTTCTTTTTTATCACTAGATCACAACCAGTTGCATGTTTATTGTAGTTGATATTGGGTATATAAGTGACTAATCACGTGTGTTTTCACATCCAATCAGAAATAAAGACTTTTTAAACATAGATTAGCATTTCTTAAAAAGTTAAGTTTTACTCCTGAGTAAATGCTAGCTCTAAAACAAAGATTTGTAAGGAATAATATGAAAATCTTTATTAAACTAGTATTTGAAATTTATTGTTTATTGCTTTCAGACATTTCATAATATGTAATCATGTGTTTCTCAAAATATATTAAGGTCTTCTTGTGGACCTTAAATAATTTCAAATTCGTTTTATAGTATTTTGAATTCATTAATTTAACCAGTCCTTATTGTGTATCTTCTGTGTACCAGGTACTGGTTAAATCATGGTAATATAATGGTAAATAAAAAATATGTATATGGCTCTTACCATAGTAAACAAATAAGCAAGAAAGTACTTACAGATTATGATGTGTTATAAAGGGTGCAAATAGGGTAATAATACAGCCAGGCATGGTGGCTCATGCCTGTAATCCCTTCACTTTGGGAGGCTAAGGTGGGCAGATCACTTGAGATCAGGAGTTCAAGACCAGCCTGGCCAACATGGCAAAACCCTATCTCTACTAAAAATATAATAATTAGCCAGGCATAGTGGTAGGGGCCTGTGATCCCAGCTACTTGCGAGGCTGAGGCAGCCGGATCACTTGAGGTCAGGAATTCTAGACCAGCCTGGCCAACATGGTGAAACCCCATTCCTACTAAAAATACAAAAATTAGCCAGGCGTAGAGGCAAGGGCCTGTAATCCTATCTATTTGGGAGGCTGAGGCAGGAGAATCACTTGAACTGTGGAGGCAGAGGTTGCAGTGAGCCAGGATTGCACCACTGCACTCCAGCCTGGGTGACAGAGCAAGACTCTGTCTCAAATATAGTATATATATATATGTGTGTATATATATATATATATATATATATA